>NC_092232.1:44499981-44652481 GCF_036320965.1 Panulirus ornatus
TATATATATATATATATATATATATTTTTTTTTTTTTTTTTTTTCCTTTGTCGCTGTCTCCCGCGTTTGCGAGGTAGCGCAAGGAAACAGACGAAAGAAATGGCCCAACCCACCCCCATACACATGTATATACATACGTCCACACACGCAAATATACATACCTACACAGCTTTCCATGGTTTACCCAGACGCTTCACATGCCCCGATTCAATCCACTGACAGCACGTCAACCCCGGTATACCACATCGCTCCAATTCACTCTATTCCTTGCCCTCCTTTCACCCTCCTGCATGTTCAGGCCCCGATCACACAAAATCTTTTTCACTCCATCTTTCCACCTCCAATTTGGTCTCCCTCTTCTCCTCGTTCCCTCCACCTCCGACACATATATCCTCTTGGTCAATCTTTCCTCACTCATTCTCTCCATGTGCCCAAACCATTTCAAAACACCCTCTTCTGCTCTCTCAACCACGCTCTTTTTATTTCCACACATCTCTCTTACCCTTACGTTACTTACTCGATCAAACCACCTCACACCACACATTGTCCTCAAACATCTCATTTCCAGCACATCCATCCTCCTGCGCACAACTCTATCCATAGCCCACGCCTCGCAACCATACAACATTGTTGGAACCACTATTCCTTCAAACATACCCATTTTTGCTTTCCGAGATAATGTTCTCGACTTCCACACATTCTTCAAGGCTCCCAGAATTTTCGCCCCCTCCCCCACCCTATGATCCACTTCCGCTTCCATGGTTCCATCCGCTGCCAGATCCACTCCCAGATATCTAAAACACTTCACTTCCTCCAGTTTTTCTCCATTCAAACTCACCTCCCAATTGACTTGACCCTCAACCCTACTGTACCTAATAACCTTGCTCTTATTCACATTTACTCTTAACTTTCTTCTTTCACACACTTTACCAAACTCAGTCACCAGCTTCTGCAGTTTCTCACATGAATCAGCCACCAGCGCTGTATCATCAGCGAACAACAACTGACTCACTTCCCAAGCTCTCTCATCCCCAACAGACTTCATACTTGCCCCTCTTTCCAAAACTCTTGCATTCACCTCCCTAACAACCCCATCCATAAACAAATTAAACAACCATGGAGACATCACACACCCCTGCCGCAAACCTACATTCACTGAGAACCAATCACTTTCCTCTCTTCCTACACGTACACATGCCTTACATCCTCGATAAAAACTTTTCACTGCTTCTAACAACTTGCCTCCCACACCATATATTCTTAATACCTTCCACAGAGCATCTCTATCAACTCTATCATATGCCTTCTCCAGATCCATAAATGCTACATACAAATCCATTTGCTTTTCTAAGTATTTCTCACATACATTCTTCAAAGCAAACACCTGATCCACACATCCTCTACCACTTCTGAAACCACACTGCTCTTCCCAATCTGATGCTCTGTACATGCCTTCACCCTCTCAATCAATACCCTCCCATATAATTTACCAGGAATACTCAACAAACTTATACCTCTGTAATTTGAGCACTCACTCTTATCCCTTTGCCTTTGTACAATGGCACTATGCACGCATTCCGCCAATCCTCAGGCACCTCACCGTGAGTCATACATACATTAAATAACCTTACCAACCAGTCAACAATACAGTCACCCCTTTTTTAATAAATTCCACTGCAATACCATCCAAACCTGCTGCCTTGCCGGCTTTCATCTTCCGCAAAGCTTTTACTACCTCTTCTCTGTTTACCAAATCATTTTCCCTAACCCTCTCACTTTGCACACCACCTCGACCAAAACACCCTATATCTGCCACTCTATCATCAAACACATTCAACAAACCTTCAAAATACTCACTCCATCTCCTTCTCACATCACCACTACTTGTTATCACCTCCCCATTTGCGCCCTTCACTGAAGTTCCCATTTGCTCCCTTGTCTTACGCACTTTATTTACCTCCTTCCAGAACATCTTTTTATTCTCCCTAAAATTTAATGATACTCTCTCACCCCAACTCTCATTTGCCCTTTTTTTCACCTCTTGCACCTTTCTCTTGACCTCCTGTCTCTTTCTTTTATACGTCTCCCACTCAACTGCATTTTTTCCCTGCAAAAATCGTCCAAATGCCTCTCTCTTCTCTTTCACTAATACTCTTACTTCTTCATCCCACCACTCACTACCCTTTCTAATCAACCCACCTCCCACTCTTCTCATGCCACAAGCATCTTTTGCGCAATCCATCACTGATTCCCTAAATACATCCCATTCCTCCCCACTCCCCTTACTTCCATTGTTCTCACCTTTTTCCATTCTGTACTCAGTCTCTCCTGGTACTTCCTCACAACGTCTCCTTCCCAAGCTCACTTACTCTCACCACCCTCTTCACCCCAACATTCACTCTTTTTTTCTGAAAACCCATACAAATCTTCACCTTAGCCTCCACAAGATAATGATCAGACATCCCTCCAGTTGCACCTCTCAGCACATTAACATCCAAAAGTCTCTCTTTCGCGCGCCTGTCAATTAACACGTAATCCAATAACGCTCTCTGGCCATCTCTCCTACTTACATAAGTATACTTATGTATATCTCGCTTTTTAAACCAGGTATTCCCAATCATCAGTCCTTTTTCAGCACATAAATCTACAAGCTCTTCACCATTTCCATTTACAACACTGAACACCCCATGTATACCAATTATTCCTCAACTGCCACATTACTCACCTTTGCATTCAAATCACCCATCACTATAACCCGGTCTCGTGCATCAAAACCACTAACACACTCATTCAGCTGCTCCCAAAACACTTGCCTCTCATGATCTTTCTTCTCATGCCCAGGTGCATATGCACCAATAATCACCCATCTCTCTCCATCAACTTTCAGTTTTACCCATATTAATCGAGAATTTACTTTCTTACATTCTATCACGTACTCCCACAACTCCTGTTTCAGGAGTACTGCTACTCCTTCCCTTGCTCTTGTCCTCTCACTAACCCTGACTTTACTCCCAAGACATTCCCAAACCACTCTTCCCCTTCACCCTTGAGCTTCGTTTCACTCAGAGCCAAAACATCCAGGTTCCTTTCCTCAAACATACTACCTATCTCTCCTTTTTTCACATCTTGGTTACATCCACACACATTTAGGCACCCCAATCTGAGCCTTCGAGGAGTATGAGCACTCCCCGCGTGACTCCTTCTTCTGTTTCCCATTTTAGAAAGTTAAAAAAATACAAGGAGGGGAGGATTTCTGGCCCCCCGCTCCCGTCCCCTCTAGTCGCTTTCTACGACACGCGAGGAATGCGTGGGAAGTATTCTTTCACCCCTATCCCCAGGGATAATATAACATATATATATATATACACATACACACACATACACACACACACGCACATATACACACACACACACATACATATATATACATATGAAAAATGTAAGAAACAATTTAGAAAACTGAAACTTCTAGCTTGAAATGAAAAGAAAAAAATGAATGTCACATAATGGTTCAACCTCTGGCTATGGAAAAAGGAAATGTTTAATTTATTTACACAAAGGTCAATAGTAGTTTTCATCAATTTAACCACTGTATCAATAAGCTTCAATGTCTAAGCTACATTTTTTCCAATTTCACTATTTTCTTGTCAAAGCACCATGTATGAAAACTATCACTCCAGTAACACAACTATAAACATTTACTTCCCCTTTAAAAAAGTTCTGGGGAAGTCTGTCTCGATACACTGCGGGACACTACCACCTGACGAGGTTTGTGTTGCAATGGTTTTTGATTCACAAACGTAGTAGCATCACTGGTGGCCAAGGTAGTTCCGTTGGCGAAGAGGAGCTCATGAAACATGTCGGAAAGCATGCTACTGCAGGCAGGAGTGAAGGCTGATGCAAACTTACAGCATGCAAAGGAAACGGAGGCAATCCACATCAGGAGATTTCGGTACTTTGTTGAGAGCAGGCAATTCCTCTGCCATAGTGCTCAACTTAATTTTAATTACACTAACTTCTATTACATATATCCACAAATACTATATATCTATATATTATATATATAATAATAAAATATTTATATTATTATTTTTTTTTTTTTTTACTTTGTCGCTGTCTCCCGCGTTTGCGAGGTAGCGCAAGGAAACAGACGAAAGAAATGGCCAACCCACCCCCATACACATGTATATACATACGTCCACACACGCAAATATACATACCTACACAGCTTTCCATGGTTTACCCCAGACGCTTCACATGCCTTGATTCAATCCACTGACAGCACGTCAACCCCGGTATACCACATCGCTCCAATTCACTCTATTCCTTGCCCTCCTTTCACCCTCCTGCATGTTCAGGCCCCGATCACACAAAATCTTTTTCACTCCATCTTTCCACCTCCAATTTGGTCTCCCCTTCTCCTCGTTCCCTCCACCTCCGACACATATATCCTCTTGGTCAATCTTTCCTCACTCATTCTCTCCATGTGCCCAAACCATTTCAAAACACCCTCTTCTGCTCTCTCAACCACGCTCTTTTTATTTCCACACATCTCTCTTACCCTTACGTTACTTACTCGATCAAACCACCTCACACCACACATTGTCCTCAAACATCTCATTTCCAGCACATCCATCCTCCTGCGCACAACTCCATCCATAGCCCACGCCTCGCAACCATACAACATTGTTGGAACCACTATTCCTTCAAACATACCCATTTTTGCTTTCCGAGATAATGTTCTCGACTTCCACACATTCTTCAAGGCTCCCAGAATTTTCGCCCCCTCCCCCACCCTATGATCCACTTCCGCTTCCATGGTTCCATCCGCTGCCAGATCCACTCCCAGATATCTAAAACACTTCACTTCCTCCAGTTTTTCTCCATTCAAACTCACCTCCCAATTGACTTGACCCTCAACCCTACTGTACCTAATAACCTTGCTCTTATTCACATTTACTCTTAACTTTCTTCTTTCACACACTTTACCAAACTCAGTCACCAGCTTCTGCAGTTTCTCACATGAATCAGCCACCAGCGCTGTATCATCAGCGAACAACAACTGACTCACTTCCCAAGCTCTCTCATCCCCAACAGACTTCATACTTGCCCCTCTTTCCAAATCTCTTGCATTCACCTCCCTAACAACCCCATCCATAAACAAATTAAACAACCATGGAGACATCACACACCCCTGCCGCAAACCTACATTCACTGAGAACCAATCACTTTCCTCTCTTCCTACACGTACACATGCCTTACATCCTCGATAAAAACTTTTCACTGCTTCTAACAACTTGCCTCCCACACCATATATTTTTAATACCTTCCACAGAGCGTCTCTATCAACTCTATCATATGCCTTCTCCAGATCCATAAATGCTACATACAAATCCATTTGCTTTTCTAAGTATTTCTCACATACATTCTTCAAAGCAAACACCTGATCCACACATCCTCTACCACTTCTGAAACCACACTGCTCTTCCCCAATCTGATGCTCTGTACATGCCTTCACCCTCTCAATCAATACCCTCCCATATAATTTACCAGGAATACTCAACAAACTTATACCTCTGTAATTTGAGCACTCACTCTTATCCCCTTTGCCTTTGTACAATGGCACTATGCACGCATTCCGCCAATCCTCAGGCACCTCACCGTGAGTCATACATACGTTAAATAACCTTACCAACCAGTCAACAATACAGTCACCCCCTTTTTTAATAAATTCCACTGCAATACCATCCAAACCTGCTGGCTTGCCGGCTTTCATCTTCCGCAAAGCTTTTACTACCTCTTTTCTGTTTACCAAATCATTTTCCCTAACCCTCTCACTTTGCACACCACCTCGACCAAAACACCCTATATCTGCCACTCTATCATCAAACACATTCAACAAACCTTCAAAATACTCACTCCATCTCCTTCTCACATCACCACTACTTGTTATCACCTCCCCATTTGCGCCCTTCACTGAAGTTCCCCATTTGCTCCCTTGTCTTACGCACTTTATTTACCTCCTTCCAGAACATCTTTTTATTCTCCCTAAAATTTAATGATACTCTCTCACCCCAACTCTCATTTGCCCTTTTTTTCACCTCTCGCACCTTTCTCTTGACCTCCTGTCTCTTTCTTTTATACGTCTCCCACTCAACTGCATTTTTTCCCTGCAAAAATCGTCCAAATGCCTCTCTCTTCTCTTTCACTAATACTCTTACTTCTTCAACCCACCACTCACTACCCTTTCTAATCAACCCACCTCCCACTCTTCTCATGCCACAAGCATCTTTTGCGCAATCCATCACTGATTCCCTAAATACATCCCATTCCTCCCCCACTCCCCTTACTTCCATTGTTCTCACCTTTTTCCATTCTGTACTCAGTCTCTCCTGGTACTTCCTCACACACGTCTCCTTCCCAAACTCCCTTACTCTCACCACCCTCTTCACCCCAACATTCACTCTTTTTTTCTGAAAACCCATACAAATCTTCACCTTAGCCTCCACAAGATAATGATCAGACATCCCTCCAGTTGCACCTCTCAGCACATTAACATCCAAAAGTCTCTCTTTCGCGCGCCTGTCAATTAACACGTAATCCAATAACGCTCTCTGGCCATCTCTCCTACTTACATAAGTATACTTATGTATATCTCACTTTTTAAACCAGGTATTCCCAATCATCAGTCCTTTTTCAGCACATAAATCTACAAGCTCTTCACCATTTCCATTTACAACACTGAACACCCCATGTATACCAATTATTCCCTCAACTGCCACATTACTCACCTTTGCATTCAAATCACCCATCACTATAACCCGGTCTCGTGCATCAAAACCACTAACACACTCATTCAGCTGCTCCCAAAACACTTGCCTCTCATGATCTTTCTTCTCATGCCCAGGTGCATATGCACCAATAATCACCCATCTCTCTCCATCAACTTTCAGTTTTACCCATATTAATCGAGAATTTACTTTCTTACATTCTATCACGTACTCCCACAACTCCTGTTTCAGGAGTACTGTTACTCCTTCCCTTGCTCTTGTCCTCTCACTAACCCCTGACTTTACTCCCAAGACATTCCCAAACCACTCTTCCCCTTCACCCTTGAGCTTCGTTTCACTCAGAGCCAAAACATCCAGGTTCCTTTCCTCAAACATACTACCTATCTCTCCTTTTTTCACATCTTGGTTACATCCACACACATTTAGGCACCCCAATCTGAGCCTTCGAGGAGTATGAGCACTCCCCGCGTGACTCCTTCTTCTGTTTCCCATTTTAGAAAGTTAAAAAAATACAAGGAGGGGAGGATTTCTGGCCCCCCGCTCCCGTCCCCTCTAGTCGCTTTCTACGACACGCGAGGAATGCGTGGGAAGTATTCTTTCACCCCTATCCCCAGGGATAATATACATATATATATATACACATACACACACATACACACACACACGCACATATACACACACACACACACATACATATATATACATATGAAAAATGTAAGAAACAATTTAGAAAACTGAAACTTCTAGCTTGAAATGAAAAGAAAAAATGAATTTCACATAATGGTTCAACCTCTGGCTATGGAAAAAGGAAATGTTTAATTTATTTACACAAAAGTCAATAGTAGTTTTCATCAATTTAACCACTGTATCAATAAGCTTCAATGTCTAAGCTACATTTTTTCCAATTTCACTATTTTCTTGTCAAAGCACCATGTATGAAAACTATCACTCCAGTAACACAACTATAAACATTTACTTCCCCTTTAAAAAAGTTCTGGGGAAGTCTGTCTCGATACACTGCGGGACACTACCACCTGACGAGGTTTGTGTTGCAATGGTTTTTGATTCACAAACGTAGTAGCATCACTGGTGGCCAAGGTAGATCCGTTGGCGAAGAGGAGCTCATGAAACATGTCGGCAAGCATGCTACTGCAGGCAGGAGTGAAGGCTGATGCAAACTTTGACAGCAATGGGTCCAGTTGTTGCAGTACGGATGATATACAGATCCCTTCAGATGGTGATCTCTCAGGCTTTCTTTGTTGAGAGCAGCCATTCCTTGTCACAGCTTGCTGCAACTCTGACGAAGTTTTAGAACTGTGTGAACTCTCATTCACATAACTGACTTCTTTTCCCTGAGGCAAAGTGCAGCTCACTTTGCTGACAATACACTCACTTCTGTGTATATTTTTTTTTTTTTTTTTTTTTTTGCTTTGTTGCTGTCTCCCGCGTTTGCGAGGTAGCGCAAGGAAACAGACGAAAGAAATGGCCCAACCCACCCCCATACACATGTATATACATACGTCCACACACGCAAATATACATACCTACCCAGCTTTCCATGGTTTACCCCAGACGCTTCACATGCCTTGATTCAATCCACTGACAGCACGTCAACCCCGGTATACCACATCGCTCCAATTCACTCTATTCCTTGCCCTCCTTTCACCTTCCTGCATGTTCAGGCCCCGATCACACAAAATCTTTTTCACTCCATCTTTCCACCTCCAATTTGGTCTCCCTCTTCTCCTTGTTCCCTCCACCTCCGACACATATATCCTCTTGGTCAATCTTTCCTCACTCATTCTCTCCATGTGACCAAACCATTTCAAAACACCCTCTTCTGCTCTATCAACCACGCTCTTTTTATTTCCACACATCTCTCTTACCCTTACGTTACTTACTCGATCAAACCACCTCACACCACACATTGTCCTCAAACATATCATTTCCAGCACATCCATCCTCCTGCGCACAACTCTATCCATAGCCCACGCCTCGCAACCATACAACATTGTTGGAACCACTATTCCTTCAAACATACCCATTTTTGCTTTCTGAGATAATGTTCTCGACTTCCACACATTCTTCAAGGCTCCCAGAATTTTCGCCCCCTCCCCCACCCTATGATCCACTTCCGCTTCCATGGTTCCATCCGCTGCCAGATCCACTCCCAGATATCTAAAACACTTTACTTCTTCCAGTTTTTCTCCATTCAAACTCACCTCCCAATTGACTTGACCCTCAACCCTACTGTACCTAATAACCTTGCTCTTATTCACATTTACTCTTAACTTTCTTCTTTCACACACTTTACCAAACTCAGTCACCAGCTTCTGCAGTTTCTCACATGAATCAGCCACCAGCGCTGTATCATCAGCGAACAACAACTGACTCACTTCCCAAGCTCTCTCATCCCCAACAGACTTCATACTTGCCCCTCTTTCCAAAACTCTTGCATTCACCTCCCTAACAACCCCATCCATAAACATGTATATATATATATATATATATATATATATATATATATATATATATATATATATAGTTATTATACAACAGCACCCCTTTGTGAAAGAGGCTTGTAGTTTTAAACCCCAGGAAACACCTTCCAGGAGCTCCTGCAGCAACAGGGACAGGATAAACTTCTTTGAAAATGAGAATCTTTTGACAGTATTGCTTCACAGTGTAACCTCAAGTAGGTGCACTTCAGCAACACTCATTACTATATAAGACTGCATATACATGAGAAAGTCATGCACAGGCAGGGTTAGCATGGAAGAATGTAGGAGAAATAATTACAAAAATAGATGGATTTGTATGTAGCATTTATGGACCTGAAGAAGGCATGTGATAGGGTTGATAGAGATGCTTTGTAGAAAGACTTAAGAGTATATGGTGTGGGAGATAATTTGCTAGAAGCATTGAAAAATAATTACCAAGGATGTAAGGCATGTGTGCGAGCAGGGAGAGGAGAGTGATTTGTTCCCAGTAAATGTCGATCTGGGGCAGGGGCATGTGATGTCCCTATGGTTGTTTAATTTATTAATGGATGGGGTGGTTAGGGAGGTAAATGCAAGAGTTTTGGAGAGAGAGAGAGAGAGAGAGAGAGAGAGAGAGAGAGGCAAGTATGCAGTCTTTTGGGGATGAGAGGGTCCTTGGAAGTTAGTCAGTTGTTGTTCACCGATGATACCGCACTAATGGCTGATTCTGGTGAGAGGCTGCAGAAGTTGGTGACTGAGTTTGGAAAAGTGTATGAAAGGAGAAAGTTGAGAGTAAATTTGAATAGGGACAAGGCTATTAAGTTCAGTAGGGTTATGGGAAAAGTTAATTAGAATGTAATTTTGAGTGGAGAAAAATTTGAGGAAGTGAAGTGCTTAGATATCTGGGAGTGGACTTAGCAGCGAATGGAACCATGGAAGTGGAAGTGAATCACAGGCTTGTGAAGGTTCTGAGAGTGATGGAGAGCAAAAATGGGTATGTTTGAAGGAATAATAGTTCCAGCAATACTATATGGTTGTAAGGCATGGGCTATAGATAGGGTTGTACGGAGGAGGGTGGATGTGTTGCAAATGAAATGTTTGAGGACAATATGTGGTGTGAGGTGGTTTGCTCGAGTAAGTAATGAAAGGGTAAAAGAGATGTTTGAAAATAAAAAGAGTGTAGTTGAGAGAGTACAAGAGGGTGTGCTGAAATGGTGTGGGCACATGGAGAGAATGAGTGAGGAAAGATTGGCAAAGAGGATACATGTGTCAGAGGTTGAGGGAACATGGAAAAGCAGGAGACCAAAGTGGAGGTGAAAAAGATTTTGAGCAATCGGGGCCTAAACATACAGGAAAGTGAGAGGAGTACAGGGAGAAGAGTGAATCAGAATGAAGTGTATACTGGGGTTGATGTGCTGTCATTGGATTGAACTAGGGTATGTGAAACATTTAGTGGAGAAAGAATACTTCTCACATATTCCCCATGTGTCATACAAGGTGACTAAAGGGGTAGAAGCAGGGGACTGGAAACCCTCCCCTTCTTGTATTTCATTTTCTAAAGGAGGAAACAGAAAGAGTCAAGTGGGGAGTGCTCATCCTCCTCAAAGGCTCAGATTGGGGTGTCTGAATGTTTGTGGATGTAACCAAGATGAGAAGAAAGGAGAGATACTATGTTTGAGGAAAAAAACCTGGATGTTCTGGCTCAGAGTGAAATGAAGCTCAAGGCTAAAGGGGAAGAATGGTTTGGAAAAGTCTTGAGAGTAAAGTCAGGAGTTGGTGAGAGGAAAAGAGCTAAGGAAGAAGTAGCAATACTTCTAAAGTAGGAGTTGTAGGAGAGTGTGATAGAGTGTAATGAAGTAAATTCTAGACTAACATGGGTAAAACTGAAAGTAGATGGAAAGAGATAGGTGATTATTGATGCTTATTGACCTGCTCATGAGAAGAAAGATCTTGCTTGAGAGGCAAGTGTTTTGGGAGCAGCTGAGGGACTGTGTCATCAGTTTTGGGGCAAGAAACCATGTATTAGTGACGGGTGATTTGATTGCAAGGGTGAGTAATGTAGCGGTTGAGGGTATAATTGCTGTACATGGGGTATTCAGTATTGTGAATGGAAATGAAGAGCTTGTGGATTTGTTTGCTGAAAAAAGACTGATGATTGAGAACACTTGATTTAAAAAGAGATATATACAAGTATACATATGTGAGTGTAGGAGAGATGGTCAAAGGGCATTGTTAGATTACATATTAATTGAAAGGCATGTAAAAGAGAGACTTTTGGATGTTAATGTGCTGAGTGGGGCAACTGGCAGGATGTCTGATGTCTTGGAGGCAAAGGCGAAGATTTGTAGAGGTTTTCAAAAAAGAAGAGAGAATGTCAGGGAGAAGAGAGCGGTAAGGGTAAGAGAGAGCTTGGAAAGGAAACTTGTGTGAGGAAATACCAGGACAGCTTGAGTGAAGAATGGCAAAAGGTGAGAGCTAATGATGTGAGGGGGGACTAGGTGAGGAATGCAATGTATTTAGGGAAGAAGTGATGGCATGTGCAAGACATGCATGTAGCATGAGAAAGGTGGAAGGTAGGCATATTAGAAAGGGTAGTGAGTGGTGGGATGAGGAAGTAAATATGTTAGTGAAAGAGAGAAGAGAGGCATTTGATACTTGTAAGGAAGGAGTGCAAATGACCAGGAGATTTATAAGAAGTGGCAGGAAGTCAAGAGGAAGGTGCAAGAGTTGAAAAAGAGGGCAAATGAGAGTTTGGGTGAGAGAGTATCATTAAACTTTAGGGAGAATATAAAGATGTTTTCGAAGGAGGTAAATAATGTGCATAAGCCAAGAGAACAGATGGGAACATCGATGAAGGGGGCAAGGGGGGAAGTGATAACATTTAGTGATGAAGTGAGGAGGAGATGGAGTGAGTATTTTGAAGGTTTGTTGAATGTGTTTGATGATAGGGTAGCAGATGTAGGGTGATATGTTTGCGGTGGTGTGCAAAGTGAGAGTCATGGAAATTGGTTTGGTGAAGAGAGAAGAGGTGGTGAAAGCCTTATTTGGATGGTTTTGCTGTTGAATTTATTAGGAAAGGGGGTGTATGGTGTTGATTGGTTAGTAAGGATATTCAATGTATGTTTGGATCATGAAGTGCTTGAGGATTGGCAGAATGCATACATACTGCCACTGTACAAAGGCAAAGGGGATAAAGGAGAGTGATCAAACAACAGAGGTATCTGGTTGAGCATTGCTGGAAAATTGTATGGGAGGGTATTGATTGAGAGGGTAAAGGTATGTACAGAGCATCAGACTGGGGAGGAGCAGTGTGGTTTCTGAAGTGGTAGAGGATGTTTGGATCATATTTGCTTTGAAGAATGTGTGTGGGAAATACTTAGAAAAACAGATGGATTTGTATGTGGCATTTATGGATGTGTAGAAGACATATGACAGGATGGATAGAAATGCTTTGTGGAAGTCTGAAGAGTATACAGTGTGGGAGGTAAGCTGCTAGAAGCAATGAGAAGTTTTTATCAAGGGTGTACGGAATGTGTACAAGTAGGAAGAGAGGAGAGTGATTGCTTCCTAGTGAAGGTCAGTCTGCGGCAGGGGTGTGTGATGTCCCCATGGTTGTTTAATTTTTTTATGGATGGGGTGGTTGGGGAGGTTAATACAACAGTTTTAGAGAGAGGTGCAGTTATGCAGTCTGTTGGGGATGAGAGGGACTGGGAAGGAAGTCAGTTGTTGTTTGCCAGTGATACAGCACTGGTGGTTAATTCTCGTGAGAAACTGCAGAAGTTGGTGACTGAGTTTGGAAAAGTGTGTCAAAGGAGAAAGTTGAGATTAAATGTGAATTAGAACAAGGTTATTAGGTTCAGCATGGTTAAGGGACAAGTTTGCTGGGATGTGAGATTGAATGGAGAAAAATTGGAGGAAGTGAAGTGTTGTAGATATCTGGAAGTGGACCTAGCAGCAAATGGAAGCATAGAGGTGAAAGTAAGTCATAGGGTGGGGAAGGGATGTAAGAGTAGGGTGAGAGAGTATCATTAAATTTTAGGGAGAATAAAAAGATGTTTTGGAAGGAGATTAGTAATGTGCATAAGACAAAAGAACTAATGGGAACATCTATGAAGGGGGGAAGCGATAACAGGTAGTGATGAAGTGAGAGGGAGATGGTGCAAGTATTTTGAAGGTTTGTTGAATGTGTATGATGATAGAGTGGCAGATGTAGGGTATTTTGGTCAGGTGGTGTGCAAAGTGAGAGAGTCAGGGAGAGTGGTTTGGTGAAGAGAGAGGAGGTGGTGAGAGCCTTGCAGAAGATGAAATCTGGCAAGGCAGTGGGTTTGGATGGTATTGCAGTTGAGTTTATTAAGAAGGGGTGACTGTGTTGTTGATTGGTTGGTAAGGATATTCAATGTATGTTTGGATCATGGTGAAGTGCCCAAGGATTGGCAGAATGCATGTATAGTATGATTAAAGGGGATGGTATGAGAGGAAGACCGCTTGTGACATGGGGAAATAGAGTGGAAGGGTACATTTAGGAAGAGAAATGGGGAAGTATGGCATGTAAGGACAGGAATAGTTAAGAGACTCTTAAGTTGTGGCCATCCCATTGATGGGAATTCTTACAAATGGGCATCAGAGACATTTCTTTCCCTACACATTGAAGCTTTGGAACTCTCTATGCTCTTACTTCTTTCCCAATAACTATGATCTGGCTCTTTTTAAAAGACAGGTTTTCAGTTCCTCCAAAATTTGTAAATACTTTTCCTTGTCTCTTCCTCTTCCCTTTCATTAATGTCTTTATATTTTAATTAAGGCTCAGCCTTGATGTGGACTTTTGTCCATGACAGGAGCCTCCAACTAAAAAAAAGATCAGTATATTTCATTCATTACTTTTACTCTGATGTGTAGAAGTTTCTAGGTGTTTTAGCTCAAGGCACTACAACGTGTGGGGTTGTCTTAAATGTCTTGTGCATCTCCACTTTGCATGTTTTATTGTGTATTTTACCTACACCGGAAGTTGAATACTTGCTAATAAAATGATTTGTAATATATGATAAAAAAAAAATTTATTATTATAAGTGTGATTAACTTGTATTAACTTTCTAAAATGGGAAACAGAAGAAGGAGTCACGCGGGGAGTGATCATCCTCCTCGAAGGCTCAGAGTGGGGTGCCTAAATGTGTGTGGATGTAACCAAGATGTGAAAAAAAGGAGAGATAGGTAGTATGTTTGAGGAAAGGAACCTGGATGTTTTGGCTCTGAGTGAAACGAAGCTCAAGGGTAAAGGGGAAGAGTGGTTTGGAAATGTCTGGGGAGTGAAGTCAGGGGTTAGTGAGAGGACAAGAGCAAGGGAAGGAGTAGCAATACTCCTGAAACAGGAGTTGTGGGAGTATGTGATAGAATGTAAGAAAGTAAATTCTCGATTAATATGGGTAAAATTGAAAGTTGATGGAGAGAGGTGGGTGATTATTGGTGCATATGCACCTGGGCATGAGAAGAAAGATCATGAGAGGCAAGTGTTTTGGGAGCAGCTGAATGAGTGTGTTAGCGGTTTTGATGCACGAGACCGGGTTATAGTGATGGGTGATTTGAATGCAAAGGTGAGTAATGTGGCAGTTGAGGGAATAATTGGTATGCATGGGGTGTTCAGTGTTGTAAATGGAAATGGTGAAGAGCTTGTAGATTTATGTGCTGAAAAAGGACTGATGATTGGGAATACCTGGTTTAAAAAGCGAGATATACATAAGTATACTTATGTAAGCAGGAGAGATGGCCAGAGAGCGTTATTGGATTACGTGTTAATTGACAGGCGTGCGAAAGAGAGACTTTTGGATGTTAATGTGCTGAGAGGTGCAACTGGAGGGATGTCTGATCATTATCTTGTGGAGGCTAAGGTGAAGATTAGTATGGGTTTTCAGAAAAGAGGAGTGAATGTTGGGGTGAAGAAGGTGGTGAGAGTAAGTGAGCTTGGGAAGGAGACCTGTGTGGGGAAGTACCAGGAGAGACTGTGTACAGAATGGAAAAAGGTGAGAACAATGGAAGTAAGGGGAGTGGGGGAGGAATGGGATGTATTTAGGGAATCAGTGATGGATTGCGCAAAAGATGCTTGTGGCATGAGAAGAGTGGGAGGTGGGCTGTTTAGAAAGGGTAGTGAGTGGTGGGATGAAGAAGTAAGAGTATTAGTGAAAGAGAAGAGAGAGGCATTTGGACGATTTTTGCAGGGAAAAAATGCAATTGAGTGGGAGAAGTATAAAAGAAAGAGACAGGAGGTCAAGAGAAAGGTGCAAGAGGTGAAAAAAAGGGCAAATGAGAGTTGGGGTGAGAGACTATCAGTAAATTTTAGGGAGAATAAAAAGATGTTCTGGAAGGAGGTAAATAGGGTGCGTAAGACAAGGGAGCAAATGGGAACTTCAGTGAAGGGCGTAAATGGGGAGGTGATAACAAGTAGTGGTGATGTGAGAAGGAGATGGAATGAGTATTTTGAAGGTTTGTTGAATGTGTCTGATGACAGAGTGGCAGATATAGGGTGTTTTGGTCGAGGTGGTGTGCAAAGTGAGAGGGTTAGGGAAAATGATTTGGTAAACAGAGAAGAGGTAGTAAAAGCTTTGCGGAAGATGAAAGCCGGCAAGGCAGCAGGTTTGGATGGTATTGCAGTGGAATTTATTAAAAAAGGGGGTGACTGTATTGTTGACTGGTTGGTAAGGTTATTTAATGTATGTATGACTCATGGTGAGGTGCCTGAGGATTGGCGGAATGCGTGCATAGTGCCATTGTACAAAGGCAAAGGGGATAAGAGTGAGTGCTCAAATTACAGAGGTATAAGTTTGTTGAGTATTCCTGGTAAACTATATGGGAGGGTATTGATTGAGAGGGTGAAGGCATGTACAGAGCATCAGATTGGGGAAGAGCAGTGCGGTTTCAGAAGTGGTAGAGGATGTGTGGATCAGGTGTTTGCTTTGAAGAATGTATGTGAGAAATACTTAGAAAAGCAAATGGATTTGTATGTAGCATTTATGGATCTGGAGAAGGCATATGATAGAGTTGATAGAGATGCTCTGTGGAAGGTATTAAGAATATATGGTGTGGGAGGCAAGTTGTTAGAAGCAGTGAAAAGTTTTTATCGAGGATGTAAGGCATGTGTACGTGTAGGAAGAGAGGAAAGTGATTGGTTCTCAGTGAATGTAGGTTTGCGGCAGGGGTGTGTGATGTCTCCATGGTTGTTTAATTTGTTTATGGATGGGGTTGTTAGGGAGGTAAATGCAAGAGTCCTGGAAAGAGGGGCAAGTATGAAGTCTGTTGGGGATGAGAGAGCTTGGGAAGTGAGTCAGTTGTTGTTCGCTGATGATACAGCGCTGGTGGCTGATTCATGTGAGAAACTGCAGAAGCTGGTGACTGAGTTTGGTAAAGTGTGTGGAAGAAGAAAGTTAAGAGTAAATGTGAATAAGAGCAAGGTTATTAGGTACAGTAGGGTTGAGGGTCAAGTCAATTGGGAGGTGAGTTTGAATGGAGAAAAACTGGAGGAAGTGAAGTGTTTTAGATATCTGGGAGTGGATCTGTCAGCGGATGGAACCATGGAAGCGGAAGTGGATCATAGGGTGGGGGAGGGGGCGAAAATTTTGGGAGCCTTGAAAAATGTGTGGAAGTCGAGAACATTATCTCGGAAAGCAAAAATGGGTATGTTTGAAGGAATAGTGGTTCCAACAATGTTGTATGGTTGCGAGGCGTGGGCTATGGATAGAGTTGTGCGCAGGAGGATGGATGTGCTGGAAATGAGATGTTTGAGGACAATGTGTGGTGTGAGGTGGTTTGATCGAGTAAGTAACGTAAGGGTAAGAGAGATGTGTGGAAATAAAAAAGAGCGTGGTTGAGAGAGCAGAAGAGGGTGTTTTGAAATGGTTTGGGCACATGGAGAGAATGAGTGAGGAAAGATTGACCAAGAGGATATATGTGTCGGAGGTGGAGGGAACGAGGAGAAGAGGGAGACCAAATTGGAGGTGGAAAGATGGAGTGAAAAAGATTTTGTGTGATCGGGGCCTGAACATGCAGGAGGGTGAAAGGAGGGCAAGGAATAGAGTGAATTGGAGCGATGTGGTATACAGGGGTTGACGTGCTGTCAGTGGATTGAATCAAGGCATGTGAAGCGTCTGGGGTAAACCATGGAAAGCTGTGTAGGTATGTATATTTGCGTGTGTGGACGTGTGTATGTACGTGTGTATGGGGGTTGGGCCATTTCTTTCGTCTGTTTCCTCGCGCTACCTCGCAAACGCGGGAGACAGCGACAAAGTATAAAAAAAAAAAAAAAAAAAAAAAAAAAAAAAAAAAGTGTGATTCATAAGATGCACTGTTGTTGAGGTCAAGTGAGCACTGGCAACACTGCCTCCATTTCTGCTAGAAAAATCTTCTCCTGCCTCATCTTGGCCAACTTTCAGTGGTGGAAAAGTCAGTGTACATAGAATTACTCTCCATATGACCCAAAGATAGATCATCATTGCCAAATAGTTCATGATTATCTTCCACCGGGCAACTCTAAGAACTGCTCAGTTTCCTTCGTAGAAAACTCTTGAAAAGTGCTATCATTGGCATGGCTGGAGGATGACTGACTGTTAGAAGAAGGTACTGAGCACTGCCACCTTGACAGCCACAAAGGCTCAGCAAGTGGCCTTAAGATTGAAGAGGCACAAAACTCGATGTTTGAATACCCTGCTGTAGAGGTATTCAAACCTGCTGTAGAGCTATGCAGCACTGCATTTGTAGGTTGTAGAAAAAGAGGTGCTACATGTTGGAATGAAGATTAATGAAACTAGATGAAGAAAATTATTGGAATAAGAAGCCGCTAGATCTTCTAGAAAACAGCAGTGGATGGAGAGCAGTGTGAGAATATATATTCCTGCATATAAAAGTTAGAAGAATGGTATGTATGAATGAAAGGAAAGCATATGAGAATCTCAGAAAAAAATACTCTGGAAAGAAAATTAAAAGATAAGTATATGTAAGCAACATAACAAGTCTGGGAGAATTAAACATGAAAGAGATGGAGAAATTATGTTAAAGAACTGATTTGAAATGATGGTGAAAGAGGTGCGTCTATTGGTACATTAGCATTAGTGGTAAGTTGTGAGAGATAAAGACCTTGGAAATGAAAAATAAGAAGAGAAGTAGATTTCACAAAGAATGGAAAAGTAGAATGATGAAGCTCAGATCCATCTTCTTTGAAAACCACTCACCCTACCTCTCTTTGTACACATATGCATCCCTTACACTTCTAATGAAAACTCCTGCCTACTTTTACTTCCATTTGCATGTTGATTTCACCTTCCACAGGGTCTCTGTTAACCCTGACATGCACTTTCACCAGATCCATAATTGCCACATACGTCTCTTTCTTGCTCTTAGTATATCTCAAAAAGATATATGTATCTATTCATTTTTGATATTTTACAAGTATGTCTGCTGTTTTTGCCAGCTGGTCTTCTCACACGTGACCCAAGACGGCGTGAAAGGAAAAAGCCAGGACAGAAGGGTGCAAGAGCAAAGTTTACATGGAAAAAGCGATGATTCTCTTGTATACAACTCATCACAACTTATTTCGGTATAAAGATATTACAGTGACAAGGATGTTCAGTTGAACCAGGCAGCAGTAACAATTCTTATAAGAAATTTTTTTTTACTGTATATTTTGAGTCTTTGGCTGCTGTTAATCATTATAATGTTAGTCATTATAATCCTTATAAAAACATTTGCGTAATGTGTGTTTTCTTTAACCTTTGATGTTATTTGAAATGGGTCGCTATCTTAAGGGATTCCATTTTGTTAGAAAAGAATGGAATTCCTAGTGAGAACCTCAAAACAACAGAGATGTGTAGTGCTTGTTGATAAACATCTTTCATCCAACTTTGCTTAAGAGTAAACCCAAATACTTTCTGTGAGTACTTGCATTCCCTTATTTGAAGAGATGGAAAAGGAGCTTTCCAATTTTAGATGCTTGCAAGAGAAGGATTTTTTTGTGTATGTGAAATATGTTTGTCTCCCAGTCCCCTTTTATATTAAAGTGAATGTGTATACTTGTTTGTAACATTGAGAAAAAGTTGAATGTAATTCTTATTATGCAAGTGACTTGTAAATCGTGCACCATCTCCCAGCCTTTCTTTTTGGTAGTACATTCATTTCTTTGAATGTCTTTGTTCTTCACATTCACATCTTTTAGCTTCTTCTTCTCATTCATTAACATACGTGTGAGTTTTTGTGCAATTATCATATTGCACTGTATGGGGAGGGAGTTTTACACACACGGCCTCATCTCTCAAACACTTTCAACTTCTATATGCCATCCACATTTGCAGTTTTATCATTCATTTCATTCCATTCATACATTACTTTTATGTTACACAAGAACTTCCTTACATCTTGTATAACAAGTTACATCCCTAATTTCATGTTATGGCCTTGGGCTTTTTGGTCCTCTCATCTTCTGAAGAAGTGTTCATCATTGACATAATAATGGTTATAAACTTAAAAACGTTGTGATCAGGTCACCCCTCACTCTTCTTTTATCCATTGTGGACAAATTTCAGGCCTCTAAGCTTTCTCTGTAACTCAGTTCCTTTAAGTTCCATCGTTGTAACCTTCCTTTGGACCTTCTTTGTTATTTCTTTGTGCTTCTTGAAGTGCAGTGACCAGATATGAGAATCATTCTAATTTTGGCCTGCTTTAGAATGTGAAGAACTATCTGAATATTTCCTTATCCTTATGCTAGAAAGCCATTCCAATATTTGTTGGCAGATTTCATTTTCATTACTATTCTCCTAATGTAAGACTCTTTCTATGCCCAAGTATTTGTCACAAACAGATCCCTGAAGTTTATTTCTTGCTACATAATATTGATGTTGAGGCCTTCCTTTGCTATCCCATAATCATTACTTTACACTTACTTGAATTGAATTTCAGACCAACTTTGAAGTTTGTCTAGTTACCCATGTAGGTTGATGCAATTGTCTTCAAGTTCTTTAAGCAGGAGTCCAATGCTTAAGCCAAATTATTTGCAAAAATCAAGGAAAGCAGTCATCCAAGAACAGACCCCTGTGGCATGCAGCTGGCAGCAGGTATGGGATAATACTCACAAATCTGGAGTGGTTTATCCTCCAACTTTTTATTAACCAGAATGGAATCAGAAGCCTTCCATGTCATTAATTCTCCTGGCCTCATCTCTCTTCATCCTTCCCTTTCCATTTGCCACAATGTTGCTGCTTTCTCCCTGCAGTATTCTATAGGTATTGATATGGCTGTAGTTCTCATGAACTGTCTGAATGTGTCCATATCCTCAGGGTTTGGACCCATGGCATACATTTGGCTTCTGCTTCCCAAATAGTAGGATTGTCTGTTATATTGTTGCCTCTTCCCCTCAAACATTCCCTCGGATAGTTAATCCAAGGAATTCTCTTCCTTCTTTTGTCTTCTCCCCACACATAACTGAACTTCATTTGTGAACCAGGTGTACAAATACCTGCGGCAAGCCATGATTAATGTCTGTGTTCCCTTTCTTTTATTTCTTCTTTCTCCTAAGGTGGCCTTGATTGGGGGATACTTTACTCATGCCACATTGGTCACTGTAAAGCATAAAACTTATAGATGTGATAAAGAGGAACTCTTGAGTGTGAATAGTGTTGAGAGAGGCAGCTGGTGGGACGTGTGATCATCATCTAGTTGAAGCAAAGATGAAGATTCATAAAGGTTTTCAGAAAAGGGAAAATGATGAGTGAGGAGAGTGTTGTAAGCTTGGTAAAGAGACTTGTGTGAGGAAATGCCAGACAGAATAAGATGTTTTAGGAGATGTTAATAATATGAGATAAACAAGAAAACAAATGGAAGTGGAAGGGGAAGTGGAAACAGGTAGTGATGAGAACAAGAGATGGAGTATTTTGAAGGATTGTTAAATGTATTTGTTGATGGGGTGACACATAAATGGAGTTTGAGTTGGGGAATTATTCAAAGTGAGTCATGGCAAGCGATTTAGTGAAGAAAGAAGAGGTGGTGAAAGCCTTGCATGAGAAGTAATGTGGCAAGGAAGCTGGAGTTGATGGCATGGCAGTTTATTTTCTTAAGAAAGAGAGTGACTGTGTTGTTGAGTGGTTAGTTAGAATTTTCAGTGTATATATGAATCATAGTGAGTTGCCTTAGGATCAGTGAAATGCATGTACAGTGCTACTGTATTTAGGCAAGGGGGACAAAGGCGTGTGTTCGAATTACAGGGGGAAAAGTTTGGTGAACGTACCTGGCAAGTTGTATAGCAGCGGTGATTGAGAGGTTGAAGGCATGTACAGAGCATCAGACTGGGGAGGATTAGTATGGTTTCTTGAGTAGAAGAGGATGTGTGGATCAGTTGTTTGCTTTTTCAGAATATGCAGGAGAAAACATATGTTAGAAAGTAGGGTCTAACAAATATATGGTATGGGGGAGGAAAGCTCCCATACTACAAGAATGTGATGAGTGTGCTCAAGTACTTAGAGAGGAAGGTATGCGGTTTCAGATGAAGGTAAGTCTGGTGTGGTGAGGAAGTTAAATGCAAGGGGTCTTGGAGAAAGGGGCAAGTATGTAGTCTGTAAGGGGTGAAAGGGCTTCGGAAGTGAATAAGTTTTTGTTTGCTTGTGGCACAGCAGCACTGGTGGCAAATTCAAGTGAGAGATTACAGAAACTTATGTCTGAGTTTGGGAGAATGTGTGAAGGGAGGAAGTTGAGAGTAAATGTGAATTCTGAGTGTGAGTTTGAACAGAGACATTTAGCAGGAAATGCAGTATTTTAGAACCTGGGGTGGACATAGCAGCAAATGGAACCCTGGAAGGGCAAGTGAGTCATAGAGTGGGTGAAGGCCCTAGGAGCACTAAGGAATGTCTTGAAAGAGTTATTATCTTTTTTCCTAGACTCATCATGGACAAAAGTTAGGCTCCAGTCATGGACAAAAGTCCACATCAAGATCAGGCTTTGATTGAAATATAGAGAGGACATGAAAAGGAGAAAGAAGAGACAAGGGAAATTATCTACAAATTTGGAAGAAGTTTCAAATCATAATAATAGGGAAAAACATGAGACGATAGAGAATTCCAAAGCTGGAAGGTGTAGGGAACAAACAACTGCCAAAATGGCTCAGTAAACATGTGATGCAGCAGTTTGCCAAGTATTTCATGGCCTAGCTAGTGGTGGGGACTTACAACCAGCCAGCTCTCAGGAGGAAAAACCAAAGTAATACCTATAGAAGATGGATAATGAGCCAACTTTGTGGCATAGGGCAAGTAGATCATGTCTGAAAGTTAGTCAGGAAGATTTATGAGTTGGACCACTCACCTCAACTGACCACTTTCACCTCAACTCTGTCAAGTGAGGATACAGAGTAAGAAGTACCCCAGATATGAGAAAAGTACTTCAAAAAAAGGACAGATCCATCCTTTGTATGAACGGAGCAACTGTTCCGAGAATGAATTTTGACATTGAGAAAGAATACTTCCCACGCATTCCTCACGTGTCGTAGAAGGCGACTTAAGGGGACGGGAGCGGGGGGCCAGAAACCCTCCCCTCCTTGTATTTTAACTTTCTAAAAGGGGAAACAGAAGAAGGAGTCACGCGAGGAGTGCTCTAAAAGGGGAAACAGAAGAAGGAGTCACGCGAGGAGTGCTCATCCTCCTTGAAGGCTCAGATTGGGGTGTCTAAATGTGTGTGGATGTAACCAAGATGAGAAAAAAGGAGAGATAGGTGGTATGTTTGAGGAAAGGAACCTGGATGTTTTGGCTGTGAGTGAAACAAAGCTCAAGGGTAAAGGGGAAGAGTGGTTTGGGAATGTCTTGGGAGTAAAGTCAAGGGTTAGTGAGAGGACAAGAGCAAGGGAAGGAGTAGCACTACTCCTGAATCAGTTGTTGTGGGAGTATGTGATAGAGTGTAAGAAAGTAAATTCTAGATTGACATGGGCAAAACTGAAAGTTGATGGAAAGAGATGGGTGATTATTGGTGCATATGCACCTGGGCATGAGAAGAATGATCATGAGAGGCAAGTGTTTTGGGAGCAGCTGAATGAGTGTGTTAGTGGTTTTGATGCACAAGACCGGGTTATAGTGATGGGTGATTTGAATGCAAAGGTGAGTAATGTGGCAGTTGAGGGAATAATCGGTATACATGGAGTGTTCAGTGTTGTAAATGGAAATGGTGAAGAGCTTGTAGAAATATGTGCTGAAAAAGGACTGGTGATTGGGAATACCTGGTTTAAAAAGCGAGATATACATAAGTATACTTATGTAAGTAGGAGAGATGGCCAGAGAGCGTTATTGGATTAGGTGTTAATTGATAGACACACGAAAGAGAGACTTTTGGATGTTAATGTGCTGAGAGGTGCAACTGGAGGGATGTCTGATCATTATCTTGTGGAGGCGAAGGTGAAGATTTGTGGGGGTTTTCAGAAAAAAAGAGAGAATGTTGGGGTGAAGAGAGTGGTGAGAGTAAGTGAGCTTGGGAAGGAGACTTGTGTGAGGAAGTACCAGGAGAGACTGAGTACAGAATGGAAAAAGATGAGAACAAAGGAGGTAAGGGGAGTGGGGGAGGAATGGGATGTATTTAGGGAAGCAGTGATGGCTTGCGCAAAAGATGCTTGTGGCATGAGAAGCGTGGGAGGTGGGTTGATTAGAAAAGGTAGTGAGTGGTGGGATGAAGAAGTAAGATTATTAGTGAAACAGAAGAGAGAGGCATTTGGACAATTTTTGCAGGGAAAAAATGCAAATGAGTGGGAGAGGTATAAAAGAAAGAGGCAGGAGGTCAAGAGAAAGGTGCAAGAGGTGAAAAAGAGGGCAAATGAGAGTTGGGGTGAGAGAGTATCATTAGATTTCAGAGAGAATAAAAAGATGTTTTGGAAGGAGGTAAATAAAGTGCGTAAGACAAGGGAGCAAATGGGAACTTCAGTGAAGGGGGCTAATGGGGAGATGATAACAAGTAGTGGTGATGTGAGAAGGAGATGGAGTGAGTATTTTGAAGGTTTGTTGAATGTGTTTTTTGATAGAGTGGCAGATATAGGGTGTTTTGGTCGAGGTGGTGTGCAAAGTGAGAGGGTTAGGGAAAATGATTTGGTAAATAGAGAAGAGGTAGTAAAAGCTTTGCGGAAGATGAAAGCCGGCAAGGCAGCAGGTTTGGATGGTATTGCAGTGGAATTTATCAAAAAAGGGGGTGACTGTATTGTTGACTGGTTGGTAAGGTTATTCAATGTATGTATGATTCATGGTGAGGTGCCTGAGGATTGGTGGAATGTTTGCATAGTGCCATTGTACAAAGGCAAAGGGGATAAGAGTGAGTGCTCAAATTACAGAGGTATAAGTTTGTTGAGTATTCCTGGTAAATTATATGGGAGGGTATTGATTGAGAGGGTGAAGGCATGTACAGAGCATCAGATTGGGGAAGAGCAGTGTGGTTTCAGAAGTGGTAGAGGATGTGTGGATCAGGTGTTTGCTTTGAAGAATGTATGTGAGAAATACTTAGAAAAGCAAATGGATTTGTATGTAGCATTTATGGATCTGGAGAAGGCATATGATAGAGTTGATATAGATGCTCTGTGGAAGGTTTTAAGGTTATATGGTGTGGGAGGCAAGCTGTTAGAAGCAGTGAAAAGTTTTTATCGGGGATGTAAGGCATGTGTACGTGTAGGAAGAGAGGAAAGTGATTGGTTCTCAGTGAATGTAGGTTTGCGGCAGGGTTGTGTGATGTCTCCATGGTTGTTTAATTTGTTTATGGATGGGGTTGTTAGGGAGGTGAATGCAAGAGTTTGGAAAGAGGGGCAAGTATGCAGTCTGTTGTGGATGAGAGAGCTTGGGAAGTGAGTCACTTGTTGTTCGCTGATGATACAGCGCTGGTGGCTGATTCATGTAAGAAACTGCAGAAGCTGGTGACTGAGTTTGGTAAAGTGTGTGAAAGAAGAAAGTTAAGAGTAAATGTGAATAAGAGCAAGGTCATTAGGTACAGTAGGGTTGAGGGTCAAGTCAATTGGGAGGTAAGTTTGAATGGAGAAAAACTGGAGGAAGTTAAGTGTTTTAGATATCTGGGAGTGGATCTGGCAGCGGATGGAACCATGGAAGTGGAAGTGAATCATATGGTGGGGGAGGGGGCGAAAATTCTGGGAGCATTGAAGAATGTTTGGAAGTCGAGAACATTATCTCGGAAAGCAAAAATGGCTATGTTAGAAGTAATAGTGGTTCCAACAATGTTGTATGGTTGCGAGGCTTGGGCTATGGATAGAGTTGTGCGCAGGAGGGTGGATGTGCTGGAAATGAGATGTTTGAGGACAATATGTGGTGTGAGGTGGTTTGATCAAGTAATTAACGTAAGGGTAAGAGAGATGTGTGGAAATAAAAAGAGTGTGGTTGAGAGAGCAGAAAAGGGTGTTTTGAAATGTTTTGGTCACATGGAGAGAATTAGTGAGGAAAGATTGACCAAGAGGATATGTGTGTCAGAGGTGGAGGGAACGAGGAGAAGTGGGAGACCAAATTGGAGGTGGAAAGATGGAGTGAAAAAGATTTTGAGTGATTGGGGCCTGAACATGCAGAAGGGTGAAAGGCGTGCAAGGAATAGAGTGAATTGGAACGATGTGGTATACCGGGGTCGACATGCTGTCAATGGATTGAACTAGGGCATGTGAAGCATCTGGGGTAAACCATGGAAAGTTGTGTGGGGCCTGGATGTGGAAAGGGAGCTGTGGTTTCGGTGCATTATTACATGACAGCTAGAGACTGAGTGTGAACAAATGGGCCTTTGTTATCTTTTCCTAGCGCTACCTCGCACACATGAGGGGGGAGGGGGTTGTTATTCCATGTGTGGCGAGGTGGCGATGGGAACAAATAAAGGCAGACAGTATGAATTATGTACATGTGTATATATGTATATGTCTGTGTGTGTATATATATGTGTACATTGAGATGTATAGGTATGTATATTTGCGTGTGTGGACGTGTATGTATATGCATGTGTATGTGGGCAGGTTGGGCCATACTTTCGTCTGTTTCCTTGCGCTACCTCGCTAACGCGGGAGACAGCGACAAAGCAAAATGTAAAATAAAAAAACTGAAACAGTATGCCCAGTCTCTTAGAGGCAGACTTAGCTATTTCCATAATACAGGGTTTTCAAGAAAGAGTGAAAGTTACAGTAATACCAAATATGTACATTGTGTAAAGAGGTGGAATTACATAGCCCTTTAAGGAGAGAGGAAAGTTATGAGGAGTTTTTGATAGAGATGGGTAGAAACTGGGTCTTGGAGGTATTAAACTTAATCAGATTTTGTCTAACCAACTAAGATATCGTGTCCAATTGAGTTTATTGAGGAAACTGTGTTGTGATGAGATGCAGATCAAGTGAGAGGAGCAGAATTGAAGGATGTGGAGGAATGCAGTGTTGAGTCATCAGTGTATCAGTGCATTTGGTTATTTTTGCAAGAAATTGTTGATAAAAAGAAAATTTATAGGAGACAGGACAGAACCTTAAGGGACACCACTGTTAGTGGATAAAGGGAGAAAGACTGATCCATCAACAGCCATAGAGAAGTATCCCTCAGTTCTAGGAGTAAAGTGAGGGAGGGAAGCCAAAAGAAGGGAGCTTAGGGATGAGATCTCAATGCCACACACTATTGAAAGCTTTGGATATGTCAAGGGCAACTTCATAAGATTCCCCAAAATCTCTCAGGGATGATGACTAGACATAAATAAGATAGGAAAGAATATCACTATCAGATCTTGCCTTACAGAAGCCATACTGGTGATCAGAGAGAACACTTGAAGATTCAAGATGTCTAAGGATATGGAAGTTGAGGAAGGATTCAAAGACTTTTGAAATTTAGATGTCAGAGCAACAGGACAGTAGTTTGAGGGGTTAAAACAGTTACCTTTCTTAGGGATGAGATGTACCAACGCATGCTTCCGAGAAGGAAAAGTTCTGGTTTTTAAACAGAAATGAAACAGATGAGTAAGCACAAGGTGCAAGCTCAAAGGCATGCTCTTTCAGTACATGGAGATGCATGCTATCAGGACCATAAACCTTGCTTGTGTCTAGAAAAAGAAGTGCTTTTCTGACTATGAAAAGAGATTACAGGAAGGGGCATAGAATTAGTAAGTGAGCATCAGGAGGTGAAGAAATGTTCGCCCACCTAGGTGGAGTTTTAGGAGAAACTGAAAACAGAGTTCCTTTGTTTATGGGAGAGACAGCTATAGTATCATCAGAAAGGAAAAGTGCAGGAAAATTAGAGCAACAGAAGTTGTTAGCGATGCCCTTTACTAAAGACCAGAAAGTCCTATTGGTGGATGAAGAGAAGTTATTGCACTTTCTTTGAATAAAGGAATGCTTTGCCACATGGATAAGACAGGCCTCTGTTTCAAAACTTTTTCAAAGGTCAAAGTTTTTTTTAACTAATTTAGGTTAAGTTTTGTATGCTGAATTAAAAATGAACCTCATTTTTCTCAATCAGGTCAGGTTTTTTAGACATGCTAGATTTGAAAAAGTGTTGATATGTCTTGATTGGTATTACTGCACTGGCCTTTATGAATTATTTTTTTGTCCTAACCTGTCACAAGTGCCTTTCAGATAACCTATTTTTTTCATATCAGATCTAAATTGATACTACAATGAATTGAAAGTGTAAGAACCACCCTGACAGTTTCTGCTAGATCTGTGGGAAGGTGATTCTTTTAGACCATCAAGTAAGAATTACACATTTTGTGAAGAAGTCATATCACACTTACTTTGTAGTAAAACTAGGCGACCAAGATAAACCATTTGCCCCTTATATTTGTTGCAAAATGTGTTCAAAACCTACAGAATTAGAGGAACAAAACAAAGAAGAGTATGCTATTAGTGTTCTGAAGGTGTGGAGGGAAAGGAAAGATCATACCACAGACTATTATTTCTGCATGAAAGATCTGCAGGGTATCAATCGCAAGAATAAGTGTCATGTTCATCATCCAGAAGTTCCATCAACAGTACAACCAGTCCCCAAATGGTCCAGGTGTTCCTCTTCCTGAACCTGATGTCAACATGGAATCGTCATCCGAATCCAAGGCTGGAGATGCGACCGATGAAGATAAGTCTGGTACAATTGAGCCAGGAGAGGAGGACTAACCAGTGCCACTGATCCAAGCTGAGCTCAATGATCTCACATGAGACTTGAACCTGTCCAAGGAGTCTACTCAGCTGTTAGGTTCACAACTTCGTGAGAAATGTCTGCTGGCACCGAAGACAATGTTCTTTTGTTATAGAAACCGCAAGAAAGAGTTCTAAAAATTCTTTTCATTTGATGACGCATCTTCACTGGTCTACTGCAATAACATCATTGACCTGACTAAATCAATGGGTTTGAAGTATGACTCTGCAGAATGGAGACTTTTCATTGATTCGCTGAATAGAAGTTTCAAGACTAGGTGCAAGCATGACCCTGCAGAATGGAGACTTTTCACTGATTTGTTGAATAGAAGTTTCAAGACTAGGTGCATGCATGTCATTAAAAATGCACTTTCTCAGATCTCATATGGACTATTTTACAAGGAATTGTGGTGACTTAAGTGAAGAGCAGGGGGAACGTTTTCACAAGGACATCCAAGTAATGGAGGAACGCTATCAAGGCCGATGGGACATAACTTCTTGGCCGAGTACTGCTGGTGTCTAAAAAGAGATGTGGTTTCTGCTAAGCACAAGCAAAAGTCCTTGAAGAGGCCATTCATCCCTGGTTAGCCTATTTTCGTATTTTGTCTCTTTAGTTCTATAAGAACAACCTGCAAGGCCTACATGTAAGTAGCAGTTACATTATTCACTAGATGAATCCACTCACTGCCAATAAAACTGAAAATGAACATTTTTTGGAAGTGATTTTATTTGATATAATATACTCTGTCGCTGTCTGCCGTGTTAGCGAGGTAGCGCAAGGAAACAGACGAAAGAATGGCCCAACCCACCCACATACAGATGTATATACATACATGCCCAGACACACATACATACCTATACATTTCAAAGCATACATACATATGCATACACAGACACATGTACATATTCATACTTGTTGCCTTTATTTATTCCTGTCGCCACACCACTACACATGAAATAGCATTCTCCCCTGCCCCCCTGCGTGAGGTAGTACTAGGAAAAGACATGAGGCCACATTCATTCACACTCAGTCTCTAGCTGTCATGTATAATGCACCAAAACAGCAGCTTCCTTTCCACATCCAGTTCCCACAAAACTTTCCATGGTTTATCCAGACGCTTCACATGCACCTGGTTCAATCCATTGACAGCATGTCAACCCGAGAATATCACATTGTTCCAATTCACTCTATTCCTTGCACACCTTTTACCCTCCTGTATGTTCAGGCCCAGATCACTCAAAATCTTTTTCACTCCATCCTCCCACCTCCTATATGGTCTCCCACTTCTCGTTCCCTCCACCTCTGACACATATATCCTCTTTGTGAATCTTTCCTCACTTATTCTCTCCATGTGACCAAACCATTTCAATACACCCTCTTCTGCTCTCTCTGCCACACTCTTTTTATTACCACACATCTCTCTTACCCTTTCATTACTACTTAATCAAACCACCTCACACCACATATTGTCCTCAAACATTTCATTTCAAACACTTTCACCCTCCTCCGCACAACCCTATCTATAGCCCACGCCTTGCAACCATATAACATTATTGGAACCACTATTCCCTCAAACATACCCAGTACTGCTCTCTGAAATAACATTCTCGCCTTCCACGCATTCTTCAACACTCCCAGAAACTTCACCCCCTCCTCCACCCTGTGATTCACTTCTGCTTCCATGGCTCCATCTGCTGCCAAATCCACTCCCAGATATCTAAAACACCTCATTTCCTCCAGTTTTTCCCTATTCAAACTTACCTACCAATTGACTTGTCCCTCAACCCTAGTGAACCTAATAACCTTGCTCTTATTCACTCTCAGCTTTCTTCTTTCACACACTTTACGAAACTCAGTCACCAGCTTCTGCAGTTTCTCACCTGAATCAGCCACCAGCACTGTATCATCAGCTAACAACAACTCATTCACTTCCCAAGCCCTCTCATCGACAGCAGACTGCATACTTGCCCCTCTCTCCAAAACTCTTGCATTCACCTAACAACCCCATCCATAAACAAATTAAACAACCATGGAGACATCACGCACCCCTGCCGCAAACCAACATTTACTGGGAACCAATCACTTTCCTCTCTTCCTACTTGTACATATGCCTTACATCCTCAATAAAAACTTGTCACTGCTTCTAGCAACTTACCTCCCAAACCATATACTCTTAATACCTTCCACAGAGCACCTCTATCAACTCTGTCATATGCCTTCTCCAGATCCATAAATGCCACATACAAATCCATTTGTTTTTCTAAGTATTTCTCACATACATTCTTCAAAGCAAACACCTGATCCACACATCCTCTACCACTTCTGAAACCACACTGCTCTTCCCCAATCTGATGCTATGTACATGCCTTCACCCTCTCCATCAATACCCTCCCATATAATTTCCCAGGAATACTCAACAAACTTATACTTCTGTAATTTGAACACTCACCTTTATCCCCTTTGCCTTTGTACAATGGCACTATGCATGCATTCTGCCAATCCTCAGGCACTTCACCATACACCATACAAACATTGAATATCTTCACCAACCAGTCAAGAACACAGTTACCCCCCTTTTTGATAAATTCCACTGCAATACCATCTAAATCCGCTGCCTTGCCAGCTTTCATCTTTCACAAAGCTTTCACTACCTCTCCTCTGTTTACCAAACCATTCTCTCTGATCCTTTCACTTCGCACACCACCTTGACCAAAACACCCTCTATCTGCCACTCTATCATCAAACACATTCATCAAACCTTCAAAATACTCATTCCATCTCCTTCTCACTTCACCACTACTTGTTATTACCTCTCCATTAACCCCCCTTCACCGATGTTCATATTTGTCTCTTGTCTTGCGCACTTTATTTACCTCCTTCCAAAACAACTTATTATGCTCCCTAAAATGTAACAATACTCTCTCACCCCAACACTCATCTGCCCTCTTTTTCACCTCATGCACCTTTCTCTTTCTTTTATACATCTCCCAGTCATTTGCACTATTTCCCTGCAAAAATTGTCCAAATGCCTCTCTCTTCTCTTTCACTAACAATCTTACTTCTTCATTCCACCACTCACTACTCTTTCTAATCTGCCCACCTCCCACCTTTCTCATGCCAAAGGTGTCTTTTGCGCAAGCCATCACTGCTTCCCTGAATACATCCCATTCCTCCTCCACTTCCCTTACGTCATTTGCTTTAACCATTTTCCATTCTACACTCAATCTCTCCTGGTACTCCTTCACACAAGTCTCCTTTCCAAGCTCACTTACTCTCACTACTCTCTTCACCCCAACATTCTCTCTTCTTTTCTGAAAACTCTACTAATCTTCACCATTGCCTCCACAAGATAATGATCGGACATCCCTCCAGTTGCCCCTCTCAGCAAATTACCATCCAAAAGTCTCTTTCACGCACCTATCAATCAACATGTAATCCAATAATGCTCTCTGGCCAGCTTTCCTACTTACATACATATACTTATGTATATCTCTCTTTTTAAACCAGGTATTCCCAATCTCCAATCCTCTTTCAGCACACAAATCTACAAGCTCTTCACCATTTCCTTTTACAACATTGAACACCTCATACACACCAATTATGCCCTCAACTGCCACATTACTCACCTTTGCTTTCAAATCACCCATCATTATAACCCAGTCTCATGCATCAAAGCTGCCAACACACTCACTCAGCTGCTCCCAAAACACTTGCCTCTCATGTTCTTTCTTATTACCAGGTGCATAGGCACCAATAATCACCCATCTCTCTCCATCCACTTTCAGTTTTACCCATATCAATCTAGAGTTGAACTTTCTTACACTTTATCACATACTTCCACAACTCCTGCTTCAGTAGTGCTACTCCTTCCTTTGCTCGTCCTCTCACCAACCTCTGATTTTACTCCCAAGACATTCCCAAACCACTCTTCCCCTTTACCTTAAAGCTTCATTTCACTCAGAGCCAAAACATCCAGGTTCCTTTCCTCAAACATACTACCTATCCCTCCTTTTTTCTCATCTTTGTTACATCCACACACATTTAGACACCCCAATCTGAGCCTTCGAGGAGGATGAACACTCCCCACATGACTCCTTCTGTTTCCTCTTCTAGAAAGTTAGAATACAAGGAGGAGAGGGTTTCTAGCCCCCACTCCTGTCCCCTTTAGTCACCTTCTACGACACGCGGGGAATGCTTGGGAAGTATTCTTTCTCCCCTATCCCCAGTGATTTATTTTGAAAATCTGACCTGATCGAGAAAAATGGACGTGTTTTCCGGAATCAGCATAAGAAACTGATCTAAGAACAGCAGACATATTCTTGACCTTTGAAATCATGCAGACCAGTGTAATATACTTGCAACTACTCAAGGCTGTGATAAATGCTGAATAGGAGTCAAAAGAAACATGAATTTTCCATGGATTGGAAGATGAGGTGATAAATGCTTCCATTCCCACAACAATAACCTCTGCTGTGTATTTGGCACAGACATAAGCATCACCACATTGGAGACAGTAATTTACCCAAGGAAAGTCAGAACGGAATTTTCATACGTTATTCCAGTCAACTTTGTTGAAGTGCGACTATTTAGGCTTACAAGGGGCTGCTGGAGGGGGAAGGTGCCATAACATAGATACATTTGTGATAGTGTGATCAGATGAACCAGTCTGAGGTGAGATTGTGTATTTACAGCGTGAAGGATTGGAGGTGAAAAACTGATCCAGAATATTTAGAGAGTGGTCACAGCAGTCAAGAATATGGGTGGGGTGGGAGATAATTTGCTGTAGATCATTGAGAATGGAAAACATGAGGAATTGAAATCCCTCTACTAACCATATGAGAGGAATTCAACCATTCCCTATGGTGAACATTAAATTCCCCTAATTAGAGGATTTTAGCTTGCAGGTGAGATGCCAGTCTCATGGCAGGAGCTTAGATAGTCAAAGAATGGTATGAAATTTATAGAATTTAGAGAGCATTAGGCAAAACAGAGTGTGTTGATGTTGGAATAAGCACAAACACTAGCTTTGAAATGGAAATTTTAGTGGAGATGATTTGCTGTAGATCATTGAGAATGAAAAACATGAGGGATTCAACCCCCCCCCCCCCAACCACATGAGAGGAATTCAACCATTCCCTATGGTGAACATTAAATTCCCCTAATTAGAGGATTTCAGCTTGCAGGTGAGAAGATGCCAGTCTCATGAAAGGAGCTTAAATAGTCAAAGAATGGTATGAAATTTATAGAATTTGGAGAGCAATAAGGAAAACAGGTGTGTTGATGTTGAAATAAGCACAAATATCAGCTTTGAAATGGAGATGTGAGTGGAGGTTATGGTTGGATATGAGAACGGGTTAGTGAGAACATCATTACACAATTAGAACATCATTATGAGAGGTACTAGACAGATAGTGTTCAACAGAAGAGAGATTACTAAAGAGACCACAAATGCTGGCATAGTGAAGAGAAAAAAAAATTGTCTATCAGAGAGGGAAAGGTCGTAGTCCCAGTGATGCTGGATGGATGCAAGGCATGGGTTATAACAGAGAATGTGGTGAAGATGATGGATATGTTGGAAATGTTTGAGGACAACATACAGTGTGAAGTACACTTTTTTTTCTTTTATTGGAGGCTCCAGTCATAAACAAAACTTCACATCAATGCCAGTCCTTCTGAAATATGAGAGGTTAGTGAAAGGGAAGAAGAGACAGGAAAATATTTACGAACTGTGGAGGAAATGAAAAGCCTGTCTTTTGAAAAGTGTCAGGTCATAGTTATTGGAAAAGACATGAGGTGGTAGAGAGTTCCAAAGCTTCGAGGTGTAGGGAAACAAACAGTAATCAAAATGGACTGCCTGTGAGTTAACAAAAGCCTCACAGTAATCATGTGATGCAGCAGTTTGCTTAGTATTGTGTGGTCTAGCTAGTGGTGGGGGCTCACATGTAGCCAGCTCTTGGAAGCAAAAACCAAAGTAATACCAATAGAAAAGGGAAAGTGAAACAACATTGCAGCATAGGGCAAGTGGGTTGAGTAAAGTTGCAGAGCAAGAATCACCCTAGATATGAGAGAAGTACTCCTTACAAGGTCAGGTCAGTAATCTTTATATGAATGGAGCAACTGTTCAGAAGAAAGAAATTTTGATATCTAAACAGGACTCCTGGTTTCATAAAGGCAGACCTAGCTATTTTTATGATGTGGGGTTTCCAAGGAAGAGCAAATATTACAGTCATACCACGTTTGTTCAGTGAGTAAAGAGGTGGAACTACAAAGAGTCATGAGGGAGAAAAGTTGTATGCAATTTTTGACAGAGAAACGGGCAGAAACTGGGTTCTGGAGGCATTAAACAATCAGACTTCATCTACCACACTGAGATATCCTCTCCAAGTTTGAATTTATTGAAGTTGTGTTGAGATGAAATGATCAAGTGTGAGAAGGGATAGACCTGAAGGATGTGGAAGAATGCAGTATTGTATCACCTCTGTATAGGTGCATTTGGTTATTTGTAGAAGAAAGGAAACCATTGATAAAAAGTAGACAAAGTGTAAGAGACAGAACAGAACTTTGAGGGACACCATTATTGATGGAGAAAGGAAGAGAGGCCCAAGAGAATGCTAGATATGAGAGAGCAAAGCAAAGGAGGGAAGCCAAAAGAGGGGAGCTTAGAGATGAAACCCCAATGCCACACCTGTCAAAAGCTTTGGATATGTCAAGGGCAACTACACATGACCCCCAAATTCTTCAGGGATGATAAACAGACATTAGTAAAATAAGAAAGAATATCACCAGTGGATCTCACCTTACAGAAGCTATATTGGAGATCAAAGAGAAGACTGTGAGTTTCAGGATGTTTGAGGATAAGGAAGCAGAGGAGAGATTTAAAGACTTTGGAGATGGTAGATGTCAAAGCAAGAAGGCAATAGTTATAGAAGTAAGATTGTTTACCCTTCTTAGGGATGGGATGTATCAATACATGCTTCCAAGGAGAAGGAAAAGTACTGGCTTTTAAACAGATATGAAACAGATGAGCAAGCACAAGTGCAAGTTCAGAGGCACACTCTATCAGTGCATGGGCATAGATGCCATTAGGACCATAATCCTTGCTTGTGTTCAGAGAGAGAGGCATTTTTTGGACAGTTCAAAAGGAGATAAAGGGGTGGAGCATGGGATCAATATGAGCATCATGGCATGAAGGAAGAGTTATCTAAGGTAGAGTTAGACAAGAGAAGAGAACTGGACTACAGGAGAGACAGCTATAGTACCATCAGAATGGAAAAGTGAAAGAAGGATGGAGCAACAGTTGTTAGCAATGCTCCCAGCTAAAGACCAGAAAGGCCTATCAGTGGATGAAGAGGAGAGGTTATTGCACTTCCTCTGAATAAAGGAACGCTTTGCCTCACGGATAACATACTTGCAATGATTACAGACAGTAATAAATATTGATTGGGTGTCGGAGGAAGGAGAGTTTTTCCAAGCCCAACATGCCTGATCCCTTCCCTAAATGGTCTCGGAACAGGAATTGTTGAACCATGGATTGGAAGTAGGGGTCATTTTGCAGGGAGATAGAATAAATGCTTCCATTCTCACAACAGTGACTTCTGCTATGTGTTTGGCAGAGACAGAAGCATCACCACATAAGAGACTAATTTTCTCAAGGAAAGTCACAAAAGAATTTTCATAAGTTATTCCAGTCCCCTTTGTTGAAGTGTCATTAAAATAGATACATTTATGAGATTGTGATCAAATGAACCAATTGGGGATGAGATTGATCCAGAATATCAGGAAAGTGGTCACAGCAGTCAGGAATATGTGCAAAGTGGGTCATAATCTACTCTAGATTTTTGAGATTGGAGAACATGATGGCTTCAATCCCACCACCATCTGTATGGGAGGAGTTCAACCATTCCCTATGGTGAAAGTTGAAATCCCAGGAGTAGAGAATTTGGGCTTTTGGGTCAGTGGATGTCGTGGCCTCATGGCAGGAACTGAGATAGTCATAGAAAGATATAACATTTGTAGAATTAGGAGCATGGTAGTTGGGAGACAGATCTTGAGCCATATAACATTAAAGGCGTGCAGCAGGTGTGCTGATGTTGGAATAAGCACAGACACCACCTTTGAACCAGTGGGTGGAGATTATAAACGGATATGAGTAAGGGCTAGTGGGGAAATCATTAGAGAATAGGTTATCAGAGAGAAGTAAGATATAAGTAGAGGTACTAGACAGATGGTGTTCAGCAGAAAAGAGTTTACGAGAGAGGCCACGAATGTTAGCATAGTGAAAAGAAAAAGAGGAAGGTGTATCAGAGAGGGAGAGGTTGTGGAAGGGGCTGGCACTACTACTGCCAGAGCCGTCCCTCTCATTGGCAGTAAAGGTAGGCAGAAACCCATTGATTCTTGGCACCCCATGATGCTAGGGACTCGGGGCCATAGGTTTGTTGGACTGCACAATGATTATATTTAAAAAGCAACTCAGCAGAGAGGAGATGGCAAGAGAATTTATGAGAATATTAATGAGGCTTGAGTAGGTGTATGGTGCTTGTAGGAAGAATACAGCAGGACAAATCTGGTAGTCCGTTTTGATGAGACAGAAAATAAGATCAGCAATCCTAACATGGAGAGTGTAAGTCAGTCCGGATGGTAGTACCACCCTGGGTGGCTGTTGACTACCAAATAGATTGCTCCAAGGGTAGGGGACAGGATATTCCTCGAGTTACCTGGTGTACTGGGAGGGGCCAATACGCTACAACATGTGCCCTCCCACTCGGTGGCCGTAGAGTCACATAAGAAAGTGTGGTCAGAGAAGTATACTGTACCTTAAATTTGCAGGGGTCTTGAGAAAAGCCATTACTTTACTACCTGAACCCTTCCTCTCTTTGGCAGCATATTCACTTTATAGGTTACAGAAACATATATTTCTTTCACACCTATATACAAATTGCACCAGATCAGCCAGGTACTACTCTTCTTAATCACTCTCCATGACAATGCAAGAGACATGGTATATCTAAGACTTCTAAGAAAACAAGAGCTTTGTTTTCGACAATGTAAAACTTGGGTGAATTGTGTGTATCTGAACTGTCAGAAAGCGCTTATTTTGCTTGATTTACAATACTTTTGTTTTCTGCAGCCATAGTCATTATGTAGTTGTTGATCCTGCATTCATCAGATACTTTCATGAGCCACAAGAATAGGTTCCTTTAAATCATTCTTCTTCCACCTAGTGTTTCTGCAGCCACATGTATTATATAGTTGTCAATCCTGCATTCATCGGGCACTCTCATTAACCACAAGTCTGAGTTACTTTGTATCATTCTCCTCTTCTATCTAGACTGTATAGTTGGAGTTCTGTCAATCTCTGATAGTTTAGATACTCCATTCCACCAATGTTACTAGTGCTTCTGCATTCTCTCATTTATCAATTTCAGCTTGCTAAGCTGGTGATATGCTATTTATATACACACAGAACATTGTTATCATCAGCCTCTTAGCTATCATGATAAAAGTTCTCATTATCATGCCAGTCACTACCTGGCTCGACAGTACAGTCTTTTAAAAGGTATCTTTTTAGTATAGCTTCTTGTTCATGATGACTACAGGTTATCTGACACTGGCTTCACTTCCATTGTCCTTCTCTCTTAGACCCATATACAGGTGTCAACATTACACCAAGAGCCATTTAAGCTGTCTTATTTTCAAAATTTTCTCCATTAAATTCCATCAACCTGATTTCCAACCTTTAACGAATACATAAGTACCATGAATTTTGTTTTGTGAATTACTAACCGCTATTATGTATATTGCAATGAAATTCTTATCTTCTCTCATCTCGCAAACAATTCAGTATTTTGATACTTCTGTAATGGAGGATGTAATTTTTTTTACTTTCGACTAAGATATGAGATTCAAAATATAGGGAATACAATATGAATTTCATAGTATTTCTGAATATAATATGAAACCCTAATGTCCATCCCATGTAATATTTTATTGTGGCCACGTGTTTATTACTCTGGAATACAGACTCAATCAAGTAATAAAAGGGTAAGAGAGGTGTGGTTGAGAGAGCATAAGAGAGTGTGCTAAAATGGTTTGGACATATGGAGAAAATGAGTGAGGAATGATTGATAAAAAGGATATATGTGTCAAAAGTGGAGGAAACAATGAGAATGGGGAAATCAAATTGGCAATTAAAGGATGGAGTGAAAAAGATTTTGAGAAGTTGAGGCCTGAACATGGAGGAGGATGAAAGGACATAATGTGAATTGGTGGATGTGGTTTACAGAGGGCGATGTGGTCATTGGACAGAAACAGGGCATATGAAGCAGCCAAGGAAAGCCACAGAAAAGGTCTATGGAGCCTAGTGGTGGATAGGGAGCTATGGTTTCAGTGCATTGCACATGAAAGCTGGAGAATGGATGTAAGCGAATGAGATCTTTCTTCCTCTGTTCCTGGCATTACCTTGCTATCAAGGGAAATGGCAAAAATGTATGGTAATATACATTTTATTCAACCTTCTGATTCAATAAACATACTTGTTATTACTAACGTCCTCTCTATCTTGGAAACTCCACATTATGGAAATAGCTAAGTCTGTCTCTAAGAAACTGGGAGTCTGTTTAGATGTTGAAATTTCTTTTCTTCCAAACCGTTGCTCCATTTATGCGAAGGACTGATCCATCCTTGTATGGAGTACTGCTCTTACATCTGGGGTGGTTTTAGCTATGCATCCTTACTTGACAGAGTTAAGTCGAAAGTGGTTTGACTTATAAACTCTCCCAGGCTAACTTCATGACTTGACCCCCTTACCTACTCTGCAATTTTGGCTTACTTTCCCTATTCTATAGGTATTACTTAGGTTTTTGCCCTTAACAACTGGCTACCTGTGTGCCCCTACCACTAGCTAGGTCACACGATACTTTGCAATCTGTTGCATCACATGATTACTGTATGGCTACTGACAACTCAAGGTTGGGCTGTTTTGATAACTGGATCTTTTCCTACACCTCGAAGGTTAGGAACTTTCTACCCGTCATGTCTTTCCCAGTAACTATGATCTGGCACACTTTAAAAGACAGGGTTTTCAGTTCTTCCAGAATTTATGAATACTTTCCCTTATCTCTTCTTTTTCCTTCATTAATCTTTCTATAATCCAGTTTCGGTCAGGCTTGATGTGGACTTAAGTCCATGCCTGGTACCTCCAACTTGGAAAAAATGTATAAGGTGTAATCAAAATGTTTTACGACTTTCCCTATTACAGGTGGCACTGTGGGGTTAGTGTATGACTTTGTACAGAGTTGACATGAGAAAGACAGACAACAGGAGGCCTGATTGGCCTAAGACTGGGTTGTTTGGTAAAAAAAATTGTTTAACTTGACAAGAAAATGTCATTCCACTCAGCTGCTACACATTATCCTTCTACTGTTCCTGTTACCATTGTTGTTATACAGAGTATTTCCAGCATTTTTCTCAAGAGTATACCTTAGTTAATGAAATATTTGTCTAAACAACTTTGCAGGTAATTGTTTGCATTCACTACGTCTGACAGTAACATACTACAGTGCTCAACACACCTTTGGGAAAAGAAGCTTTTTCCCACATCCTGACTACATCTTTTAGCTTTAAGTTTACTTCCATTTTCCCTGGTAACTGTATTTTCTTGTATTTCAAAAAGATGTTCCTTGTTTACTTTATTGGACTTGTTCAGAATTTTGAACATTTGTATTAAGTTGCTGTGAATTCTACATTTTTAAGAGAGAAGAGATCCAGTCATTTTAGCCTCTTGTCGTATGCCAGGTTTCTAAAGGATGGGATCAATTTTGTCCCTTGTCTTTGTACGTGCTCTAATTTTTCATTGTCTTTTATATTTGGGGACTCGTATAATTTTTTCCATCATTTTACCTAACACTTGTGTAAGGCTAATTGGGCAGTAGTTCACGGCACACTTTTTGTCTCCATTTTTTAGATGAGGGAATAATATTTGCTTGTGGAAAGTAGCAAATGTTGCTTCTATATATTAAAAAAAAGGAGACAAAGAGTGTGACTTTGAACTACTTCCCAATTGACCTTACGTCAGTGTTAGGTAAATTGTTGGCACCTGACCATTCAATAGAAATTTGTTGAATCTTTTTGCTATGGGGGTTATCAGCTGTCTCCTGACCTCTTTTAAAAATCTTGGAACTGAGTTGTCTGTGCTGATGGGTTTGTTAGGAATTAATTGGTCCTGGATTTTAAGTACTTCAGAGCTCTTTATTTCTCAAATCTTCAATTCTTCTTTATCAGATCCCTGAAAAATTTTCATTAGTTGCGGTATTTGAGACATTTCTTGAATTGTGAGTATGGAGTTAAAGGAATAGTTTACTGTGGTTGCCATTTCCTTGTCGTCTGTAGTTAGTGTGTCAATGTTCGTTTGTAATGGCCCAATTCTTGAAGAATTCCTTAGGATTATTCTTAACTTTGAAGGATATTCTTATTTCTTCGTCGCACTTATTCTGTCTTATGACCTTCTTACACTCTGGATTTTGATTAATTCTTGGCGATTTTCATCAGTGCCCATTGATTTGAATTTCTATGTTTTGTTCTTTTGGCAAATTAGTTTTATTTTATTCACCCATAATGGTTTTGATATATTGCAAGTTCTCTTAGTAAGTTGTGGATTCTTTTCGATCTCGAGTAATGTTTTTAGAAATATTTCACATTTGGTCTACCGTAAGAATGTCAAGAAGTTTAGCCCTATTGGTACTGCGACTTTCATGTCTAATGTTTTCAAAATTTGCTGACCTGTAATCTGGGATCAAGAGTTTGTCTATTTCATAATCTAAATTCATTTCTAATCTATAATCAAACTGTAATCGCTGTTTGACAAACTCTCGCCCAAGAGTTGATTAAAATGTGTGTCACTGGTGAGGAACAAGATCAAGAATGTTTTTGATTAAATTCATATCACTGGTGAGGACAAAATCAAGAGTATTTTTATCTCTAGTTGGTTTCATAATTAACTGTTCTGGGAAAGCGTCTTTTAATCAGTTCCGTTGGTCTCGTTCCCTCTCGGTCACCAGTTAACGTGTTCAACTGTTGAAGTCTCCTACTATTGTAACCTCTTTATTGTTTATGAGTTTTGATTTCATTGTATAGCATCTCATCGTCGTCATCTTTTTGCTTAGGAGGTCTGTAAATAAAGCAGAGACTTAGTTTACTTTTGAACTTGTCGATAAGGTCAGTACAAAGAGAGTTGTGTGCGTGTGTGCTTGCTTTGCTTATCTTAATAGCACTTGGAGATGAACTTTGAAGTAAGTTACTAAACTGACTAAGAATAAGTAGAGGATGACCTTAGCATCATCCTGGTCGGGGACTCTAATATAGTCAGACATCAGAACCAAGAACTCTGTGCGAAGGGTAGAAATAGGATGAACTTGTGTTATACGAGAGCTAGTTTAGAACACGTCCTAGATAAGTTGGAGGACATGGTTCCAAACGATCCCGAGGATGTGATTTTTGTCGTTCAGGTGGGGACGAACAATGCAGTTAATGGTAGATGGGAAGAAATAATAGCAAAGTATAGGCAACTTATTAGCAAGTTTAAAGAAAGTCAGAGGAAGCTTATGATATTAGGATTGATGCGAAGGTATGACGTCAATTCCTGTACCCTCAGGAGAATGCTGGAGATAAAGAATCAAAGCTCTTTGTAGGGAGGAGGATAGTGTTAGTATAGATTCCTGTGGGACCATTTTAATCATGACAAATGTCTATACGTTAGGAATGGTCTTCACTTAAATGGAATAGAAAAAGCCCTCCTTAGCAGAGTATTGTATGAGAACATCAGGCCTTTTCTCGATACAAATAAACTACTCAGGAGAGCAAATCACCGTCGAGCTGACGAAGGAACTATGAGAGTGGGGGAGGGTGAGGGTGTATCTGTGGGAGGTGGGTCGGTGCGAGGGGAACGAGATCTAAGGGAGAAGGTGTCCAGTCTGACCACTATGAAGGTAGCGGTAGAGGATGGAAGGAGACTTGCCGGTAGGAATCCTCGGGGAGGAGCGGTAACCTCACAGGCAGAGGAATTACCAAAGTGGAGTAGGGTCAGTTGAGGACAACTCCGGCAGTATAAGTAATGGGTTAGCACAGCTACAGTAACGGACATAGGATAGAAGTTCATCGCGTTTCATGATACTCTAGGCATTTGTATACTAAACTTATTTTCTTTGGAGTTGATTTCTGGACTGAATTTCTTTTTTTTTTTTTTCATTGTAGGTATGCGTGTTTGTATTATCACTATGAATGTCTACTCTGACCCTCCCCGCATTGGACCCTGTTAGCCTTGTTCCTTAAAGTTACCGGGAAGCTGACCTATAGCTGTGCTAACCCGTTACTTATACTTGTCCTCAACTGACCCTACTCGACATTTCTTTGGTAATTCCTCTGCCTGTGAGGTTACCGCTCCTACCGGCAAGTCTCCTTCCATCCTCTACCGCTACCTTCATAGTGGTCAGACTGGACACCTTGTCCCTTAGGTCTCGTTCCCCTCGCACCGACCCACCTCCCACAGATACACCCTCACCCTCCCCACTCTCATAGTTCCTTCGGTAGCTCGACGGTGATTTGCTCTCTTGAGTAGTTTATCTGTATCGAAAAAAAGGCCTAATGTTCTCATACAATACTCTGCTAAGGCGGGCTTTCCCTATTCCATTTAAGTGAAGACCATTCCTAACGTACAGACATTTGTCATGATTAAAATGGTCCCACAGGTATCTATACTAACACTATCCTCCTCCCTACAGAGAGCTTTGATTCTTTATGTCCAGCATTCTCCAGAGGGTACAGAAGTGACGTCATACCTTCGCATCAATCCTGATGTTATAAGCTTCCTCCGACTTTCTTTAAGCTTGCTAATAAGTTGCCTGTACTTCGCTATTATTTCTTCCCATCTACCATTAACTGCATTGTTCGTCCCCACCAGAACGACAAAAATCACATCCTCGGGATCGTTTGGAACCATGTCCTCCAACTTATCTAGGACATGTTCTAACCTAGGTCTCGTATAACACTAGTTCTTCCAATTTCTACCCTTCACACAGAGTTCCTGGTCCTGATGTCTGACTATATAGAGTCCCCGACCAGGATGATGCTAAGGTCATCCTCTACTTATTCTTAGTAGGTTTAGTAACTTCAAAGTTCATCTCCAAGGCGAAGTAGTATAAAGATTTCCTTGTAATCTTATCGACTTATCACACATGATGACTCCGGCAAACAAATATGTGACTGATTGCACGATGACAACCGCCACCACAGAACCTCACCCTCACCACACTCACACCATACTCCATGGAAATGCCTACCTCATTTTTCGTATGCTTCTTACATATTGCATCCCCATCACATGTTCCACATTACCAGGAACCAATGAAGTATGCGTAATGAACACAACATCGACGAGGAATATGTAACCAAGCATTCATAACTCATTCATACAGGGAGGTCATAGATACTGTAAGATTTTTAATAAAAGAAACTTAAGAAAACTGTTATTCTGTGGTGTAATGGGGATTACATATTGGATAAGTATTCTTTTATATATATACAATCGTTACTTGTTACCACGAGTCTTTGGTAAGACCAGACTGAGTGTTTTTGATTAGACCAGACTGTAAAAAGAAATTGTTAAAATAAAGCACGTTCTCTATTGCATTTAAACAAGCCACAGTGCAGAACACTGGGGTGGTGTGCCGAGTAACGCATCGGAAGAAACCAAGGAAGTGCTGTTAAAAAATTAAATCCTGCACAAAGATTACTATATTATCAACTAATGTTATCTTAGTTTTTTTTTTATGTCTGCATTTCGTTGTTTCAAGCCAGGATGAGCAGAGCCCGACACATCATGCTTCATTTTCCTTCCCACCACCTTCATAATCCCACCATCCCTGCCATGGTGATTCCACCTCTGGCAGTTAAATCATAATCAAGTAATAACTTATTATTCGTCATTAATGTTTGATAAAAGTCACTTCCATATATGAATTCTTATTATTTCCTACTCTGAGTCAAGGTAACACTTTTACCACAATTGGTATATCATTGGTGTCAGAGGATGAATGGCGTGGTCTCACGGCTTTATCTCAGGGAACACCTCTGTTCATCCACGTTTGACTTCGAACTCAAGAGTTGTTGACAATCAGGTTTATATGATAAGCAAAACTCCGGACACTTAAAGTTTGGAAGTAGCGTGAAACGAAAGCTTCGAAATGTCGAGTCGATACTCACTGGGTTCACGCCCCACGGAAAGAGTGCATTGTCGACGCTGACTGTCTCGGTTGGAAGCGAAGGCGGCTGTACGCTATTATTTAGAGACTAAGAGTTAGAACGTCTTCGTCACATTTCATATATATATATATATATATATATCGGGTCGGATTCGGACCTTGAGCAAGCCGCCTTGTTCCTTCGGCCACACGTTGGTTAAAAGATGCAGACGCTGGAAATCAATTGTATATACCTGCATCCCTACCTCATCTCGTTGGTTGTAACATGTTCAGTGTTTTGTTTATGATATTCGTATCGTGGGCAGGAAGGTTTGCGAATACGGTGAAACTGTTTGTAGTGATGGGTGATGTGCAGAGCCCAAGTGGGAGTGACTCGTGTTTATCTGGAGAGTGTGGTTTTTGATGGGTGTATGTATGTTTGATGTATTGAAGTTTAAGACCGAGTTGGAAGCCGGGTGTTTAGTGTTGTTGGGTTATTTCGGTGTGTGTTTTGTGTTATATTTGTTAGGGCTGGGGGATCTACGAGGAGAGATTACTGAAGTGTGAGGCAGGATAAGCTCGTCATTTCTTCCTGGGGACTGTGGTTAGCGATAATGGAGGTCCATATGGATGGAGGAGGAGGCCTTGTGTTGTTAGAGAGACCTGAATGCCGAGCATTATGAGGCAGGACTACCTATGTTGGGAGGATCTTTGTTTCACTGTGAAGTGATTGTTTTAAGTGGACCATTTGGTGTGGTTTACAGCTGTGTTATATTTCATTTTGATAGGTTGGGAAACCAGAGAAGTGAGGTATAAAGTGGATCGACAGAAGTGTTTTTATAGAATGTTGACCAATGAAAGCTGGCAGCCTCAGGTCAGCCGGGAGTGCTGCTGCGTGACGTTACCAGTTTTCGTCTCCCTGAAACAGGTCAGGCGTTTAGCACTAGGTAACACCATATCAGTCTGCAGTTTCATACTCGGGGATCTCTCCTTGATGAGGAAGGCCCCGAGTATCTGAAAACGTCCAGAGTGGGGTGAAGTGTGTAATATGGGCGTTCTTTTCTCCATCTCTCTCCTGAGGGTGAAATTGTGATAATCCCAGGTGTGTTTCCGGGGTCCTACTCTGTAAATGACTTGAAACGCGTCTGGACAATTCAGTGATGGTCATACCTACATGTGACGAACGGTCGTTGTTGGTAGACCTCAGGTTATTTTCATTGTCCTTGATCACACGTACATCCAGCTTGGACATTGGGGTCAGGGAGAGTTATCTTGTGTGGTACCCTCGGCACCATTTCAACAGGTTCTTTGCGAATAGAGGCGCAGTTTGTATATCCATTTTTAACTAGGACCTGAGTGCTCTTGGTTTAGTTCTTGATTGGTAGAGGTCCACAACGAGCGGTGGGATATGGCTCTCCTCACCAAAGCATCCATGATGGACTCCATATACCGCTGGGAGCACTCACTCTTGCCATTCCGACAGTGTGCAGGATTGGCGGCTTTGACGTAAACGGTGGTGTCGAAGGGGTCGTCTGATTGTTTTAATTACATATCCGGACGCTGTCTTTTTTTTTTCATCGTGAACTTGAAGCTTGACTTCATAAACCTCCTCCTAAGTCTCTCGAACTTGTTGTCCACACACCACCACTAATTGGGGGCTTCTCGATTTCATCAAAATCCATATCCTCCACAATATTCATGTAGAAGTTTGCCAAGAGCATTTTCAATTGGGAACCCCTCACGACTTGTGTCTGAGGTACTACATCCGTCTGCTGTGTTCCCGCGGACGCATTTTATTAAAATAAGCAAGAATGGAGCCCCAGACTGGTGTGGGTAAACATGAATGTGGATTACGAGAGGTGGTTGATTATTAGGGTTTATGCACATGAAAATGAAAGAAGTAAGAGTACTTTGGCTAGAGATGAATGAATATCAGCAGTTCTGATGCATGAGGAACCCAGTGTTGTGACTGAAAGTAAACTTTTTGAGTTGATGCTGAAAAAAGGACCAATGACTGCCAACACGGTTTAAAAAGAGGGCCATTCGAAAGCATACGTAGACGGGTAAGGGTGATGGAAAGAGGGCAGGGCTGGACTGTGTATCGATAAAAGTACAAACGAAAGGCAAATCGATGTTAATGTGCTATGGGGCAGGAGAGTGTCAAGTTTTGTTGTGGTTTTGGAAAAAGGAGATAATAGACAGGTAAGTTGCGTAAGTAAACAAACTTGAAAAAGAGGAAGTCAGTGTGAAGATCCCAGAACAGAATATACATTGGCAAAATGTGAAAATAAACGAAGCTGAGGGAGTGGGTGACTAGGTATCTATGAAAGCACTGTATTTAAGCGAGAAGTGTGCTATATGCAGTAGGTGGTAGTACGGTTAAGGTCAAGTTGTTAGTAAGTGTCTAGGAGTTTTTTTCCAGGAAAGGAGTGAATGCAATTCAGACACATACAAGAAAGTCCCAAGTTAAGAGCAAGATGCAGGGACCAAAATATGTCATATATGAGTAAGGTTGTGCAATTGATAGCAAATTTCCATGACATGTTTGAAGTGAAACAAGAACAAGTGGGGAAGTTGGTTGAGGAGGCCATTGGGTTAGTGGTAACAGGCAAAAGTGAAGTGTATAGGAAGAGGAATATTTACATTCGTCAATAGGTTGGCAGACTGCATACCTGTTTAAGGATGGAATGGTGGATGTATATGTAAAGGTCTTAGGACTAAAAGGTATGCAGTCTGTTGTGGCTAAGGGGTACCTAGGAGTCAGTTGTTTGATGACGACATAGTACAAGTGGCAGATTCGAGTTTGGTAGCGTGCAAAAAGTGGGAGCAAATGCACATACACGCAGAGACAGGTTTGTTGATACAAGTTTGAAGAAAACTTGGAGCAAGTAAAGTGCAGACACATAGGAATGGATCAGCAGCAAATGGAACCAAGGAATCGTGGTGTCATAAGTGGGTGAAGGCATGAAGATTCTGGGAGAACCGAGTAATGTGTACAGAAAAAGGTCACTATCTGAGGGGTAGGAGACAACAATGGGTACAGTTGAAGGTACAGAAGTCCTGTCGGTGTTGTAATGAAGATGCATGTTCTTTAAATAAGTGTATGGAAGATGAATGTTTAGGAAATTAAATGTTTGAAGACAATATGTATGAGGAGGGTTGACTGAGCAAGTAATGATTGGGTAAAAAAAGGTGTGGTAATAAAAAAGGTATGGCCCAGAAAGTTGAAGATGGTGTACTCAAATGGTTTGGACATGTGGAGTGAATGCTCAAGGAGAGGTTGACAAAGAGGATATATGTATCAAAAGAGAAGACAAAGGGTGAACAAAATAAGAGATGGAAGGATGGAGTGAAAAAGGTTCTTGAGTGATTGGGCATAAACATGGAGGATGAAAAGCATGCAAGCGATGAGCGATTTGGAATAATGTGGCATACAGGGTGAAATATGCTCTCAGTAGACTGAAACTGCCAGGGAAAACCACAGAAAGGTATGTGGGGCCAGGTTGTTGACATGGGGATGTGTTTTTTATGCATTACACACGACAGCTGGAGAATGGCCAAGAAAGTGAGGCCTTATGTTTGTATGTTCCTAGGACTCCTCCTTAGTGCAAAAATGGTTGTCATTAAAGAAAAAAGTGTACTTCATGAACAGCAAGCATCTGGATAATTTTTCTTTTATTTTTGGAGAGGACAATGATGAACAAGTTGTTTTAAAGACATGTTTTACTAATAAAGATTACAATTGAAAAATTAAAATGATACTACTTCATTATATATATATATATGTATGTATATATATAAAAATCAACATAACTATAATCTTTTAACCTAATCAGAGCCTGACAATTTCATGACCAAATATCAATTACTCGTCTACATATATGTGTATAAAAATTTGTCTAGCTGAAATTCTGTCAGGCTCTTGCGGTACAATGTAACTCCTATATGAAGAGTAAGATTTCCTAAGAGACATCAAGCATGAAACTTTCATAATTATTAGGAATTTCCCATCTTCACAAAGCAGCTCAGTTTATCCACCTTAAATGCTTAACCTTAAGAGTGCTGACAGGGGCCAAAACAACATCTTGCCTTAAAAAACATAAGAGCAAAATAATTCAAAGAACAAGATACTACAATTACCACACTGCCACCTTCAACCAAAATTTTGTACTAAATTACTTAAGTACCCTCTATTTTTTTTTGAAAGATTCTTCTGATAGTATTCCCTTGGCAATGAACACCTCCCTCATAATCTTCTTAAGGTAAGTAAGTTCCTGCTTCAAGTTTGAATACCTTGCCTTCAACTGCTTCTGCTTCTCTTCCTCAGTCTTTATTTTTGAGAGAAGATCGTCATCCTCCTGTTTTTTTTTCTGTCTGTATCGTAAAGCAGCTTGTTTATTTTGCTCTTTTTTACGTGCTCGTCTATCCTCCGGATATGGCACAGAACGAGCTGATGAAACCTTGCGTGAGGATTTACTCTTTCGTGGCAAGCGTGAATATGAATGCACTTCTGAATGACTCCATTCTTCTGCACTATCTCCAACACTAGATGTTGAAGATTCTGCAGGCACATCTTTGTTTTCACCAGGTGATAACAATGAATGGAAGAATGAATCATTCATTGACTGGGAGGGAGACAAACTACCAGCTGATGGTACTGGAGAGGGAACAGATAAAAGTTCATCATCCTCCCATTTTTTCTTTTTTGTGGATTGAAGAGTACTTTGTTCGTCCTGTTTTCTCTTGCATGCCCCTCCATCTTCTGAGTGCAAGGTATGAGGTGTTGTAACAGTGCAAGATTTACCTTTTTGGAGGGAGTGAGAGAATGAGTGTACCTCTGAAGTGCTGCATTTTTCTGCTGGGTCTCCAACACCAATTAATGATGGAGATTTTGCAGGTACATTATTCTTTTCATCTGAAAATAATAGCAGTGAATGGAAGAGAGACTCGGTTACAGACTGAGTGGGAGACAAACTACCAGCTGATGGTACTGGGGAAGGAAATGAAACTGGTGATGCTGGTTCTGAGCCCCATGATGAAACATCTGAAAACTCCACCTGAGAACAAGAGGTTTCCAACTGAGAAAGCAAATCTTCCATATCAGCTTCATTTCCTATCTTCTGAACAACTTCATTGATTAAATTATCAGCATCACAAATACCTGTGGATGCATCCAAGGGTGTAACCACTTCTACATTTTGTACTAAATTTTTATTTGGTTGTGGAAATGATTGTCCAATAGATAAAGACTGGTACTCCCCATGGGATGAACTATTGTTGCCATTTGAAGCTGGTGCAGGTACAGTTACTCTTTTCGTGCAAATAATAATCTTTTGAGGTGAAGATGTTGCAGAAGGGGTGGCTGGGAGATCCTTCTGCTCGACTATTTGTGGCTTCAATTCTGAAAGGGGTACAAACATGTCCTCTGGCTTGATAGTTGTACTGTACTCATCATTTACACTAGTGTCCACATCAACATCATGAAAGCTGGTGTTAGTTTCTATATTCTGGGAGAATGCTATGTCATCAAACAGCTTTATGTTGGTAAGACCCAAGTTCTCTCGGCTTTCCATCCAGTCTGGGAGCTCTGAAGGGAAAGGAAAATTTCCTTTATACATATTACATTCTCAATTATCATAGATTTCAATAAGTGAAATAAAAGTTTGGTATAAACATTCTCCTTTGGATATTTCAAAATAAAATTTCTTTGACCACCCATCACCTATTTATAAGTAAAAATTCAATTAAAAAATATCAAGTTCCATATTTCCAAGTCTGCTCTAATACACCATAAATGAGAAAAAGCAATCTCCGTGTTCATTATATTTCGCAGATGAATCTGAATTACAGTGGATGAAATACTGAAATGAGCAAGTGAGAGTATATTCATGACTCACTGATACATTGGACATAGGTTTAGGATGTGAGCAAGTGAATTAAATGGTTGGATACACACAATCCATGTACATGAATGGAACCTAGTTAATAACACCAGGATAATGTTTTTATATATATAAAAAAAGTCTTGAGCAATGCTATCCACAAATGGTGCACATGGTTTCAAAAACTGTTTACTGTTTGATCCATCCTATATAAATGGCAATTGACAATCTTTTACAAAATTTTCTCTAAAACTTCTTGTCATTATCAGCTCACAGGTAAGCAACTATACACTACCATGTACCATACTAAGAATGGTGAACTTTTTATTCTCTTATATCTAAAACCTGAAAAATATTACCACTCCATAACGGTATTATTATCTACTACTGAGGATAAGTAAAAAACTACCTGCACAGCGAGAACTCGCAATATGACTACAAGGCATAAGCAAAAAGATGGAACCCCTTCCCCCTTTGTACTTCAAACCAAAACAGGATAAGAAATGAAGCACCTAAGACTTGTCCTCAGAGGATCTGACTGGAGTGTCTGAATGTGTGTAACTGTAGCCTGGTAAAGAAGACAGGAGAAACAGGTGCTTTCAAGAGAAAAACATGACTGTTCTGGATATGAATGAAAGTTAAGTTAAAACACGAGGAATGGTTTAAGAAAATTCAAGGAGTAAAGTGCAAGTTTGGCAATTCTAATGACAGATATGGGACCCATGTTAAAATGTGTGAGGAAGCAAGTTCAAGTTTGATATTGGTAAGGATGAAAGGATGATGAGAGGTGTATTTACATGTACTTATGCACCTAGATGTGAAAGTGATAAGAGCTTTTAAGATGAGTAACTGTTTTAGCAATTTTGATCTAGGGGATTCAATCTTGGTTGTCAGGAATCTGAAGGAACGAGTGGGTCATCAGGCAACTGAGGGTATAATTAATGGTGCATGAGGTCCCTGGTTTACATGAAAATGAGGAAGAGCTTGTCAAGTTATGTGCTGCAAGACACACAAGGTTTAAAAATACTTCTTTAACCATTTAACCTTCACAAATGAAGACCTTTGCCACATGACAAGCAACCACAAATGACGCTCTTTGATTCAAATATTCCCACTGCAATATCAGTTACATTCTGGAACGTTATAGGGTGGGGGCATATATGGATGCTGAATACTTTTCTCCATTCAAACTTACCATCCACTTGTATACATGTATATATACATAAATGCCCATACATGTACATATACATACTCATACACAGAAATATACACATATACCTATTCATACTTGCTTATCTTCAACCCATTCCCAGCACCACTCAGCCCTACAGGAAACAGCATTGCTACCCCCGCTTCAGTGAGGCAGCGCCATTAAAAAAAAAAGTCTCATTCGTTCACAATCAGTCTCTAGCTGTCATGTATAATGCACTGAAACCATAGCTCCCTTTCCACATCCACGCTCCTCAAAACTTTCCATGGTTTACCCCAGATGCTTCATATGCCCTAGTTCAATCCATTGGCAGCACGTCGACCGGTATACCACATCGTTCCATTCACTATTCCTTGCACACTGCTCTCCCTAATGTATGTTCAGGCCCCAATCACTCAAAATCTTTTTCATTCCATCCTTCCCCCTCCAATTTGGTTTCCCGCTTCTCCTTCCCTCCACCTTTGACATATATTCTCTTTTGTCCACCTTTCCTCGCTCATTCTCTCCATATGTCCAAACCATTTCAGCTCAATCTCTTCTGCTCTCTTAACCACACCCTTTTTTTGTTCTCTCAACCACACTTTTTATTACCATACATCTATCTTACCCTTTCATTACTTACTCGATCAAACCACCTCACACCACACATTGTCCTCAAACTTTCATTTCCAATACAACCCACCTCCTCCATACAACCCTATCAATAACCCATGCCTCACAACCATAAATACTGCTGAAACTACCACTCCTTCAAACATACCCATTTTTGCTCTCTGAGATAAAGTTCTCTCTTTCCACACATTCTTCATCACTCCCAGAACCTTTGCCCCCTCCCCCACCTTCTGACCATTTACTTGATTCATTTCAAATTTAAAGACAAAAATACAATTTATGCAGGATAGGACTCCCTTCGACTGCTAGGTCTGTCAAACTGTTCCTGAATGGTAGAGGTGAAATATTTCTCTACCTAAACCCAACTGAAAACCTGTGATCTATTGTGATCCAAAGAATATGTGATATGAACACATCAGGACGCAATTAAGCATCTACCAAGTAGTTTTTCTCTAGAATTACTCAAGAAGTTTTTGACAGCATCATCACTGGGTTACATGACTGCAAAAAGAGGCAGGGGAATGCACCAAAGTATTAATTGTTAGGATTTTTTTTTTTTGCCATTGGACCATAAAAAATGTCTCATTTCAGCTCGCAACCTAACCTTTGGCACAGATTGTGCAACATCAGCTACAGCATTACTTAAGAATGTAATCCAGCAGGAAGCAGCAATCATCCAAAGGATTAATGCCATAAATCTTATCACTCACTCACACCCACATGAAGTCAAGTAAAGTCAGTTCTGCCCATATATCAAAGCTATGAGGACAACATTCTGGCATCCTGCAGCCTAAAGCCTGTAACCACCTTGGTAACCTTCCTTAACTATCACCTCATGTTCACCCCTTGTTGATATATGCATCAAGAGGAACAAAATTGGAATCTTACTTGGCACTATAACATGGGCCTTCTTATCTCCACCTTGGTAACCTTCCTTTCTGGTCATCTTACCTTCAACCTGTCCATATATAGGGGTTAACCAATGCTATGTTACTTGAATCCTTTGTCACCACAACCATTGTCGTAACCTTCATGTATGTCTGCCCTATTGATGCCTCCTTTGCAGTGAAAATATAAGGGCAATACTAGTGCTCTCCTACCTGGATTTGTATATTCTGCTGCCCTGACCTTCTAGTGTGCTTTCATCTACTCCTACCTCCCTCTACATCATATTGCTTACCTTGCCTCTTCAATCACAAAAAAAGTTTCAAGTTCCCTCACCAGCTAATTATCTGCCGGCTCTGACCCACACATGCAACTGTATTTACCTAAATTGCAATTAACCATATGTACAGTACATGGAGAGAGTTCTACACTCATGGATCCCTATCTCCTGAATGTTCTTTGCTATCATCAGGCAGTCTTTTAACCCTTTGTCATTTGCCAGCATTCACACTTTAACTAGCTAGTTTATTCCAACCACCTTAACACTAAACCATTTTTCCAAACTCAGTTACCAACTTCGGCAGTGTCTCACCCAAATCAGCCACCAGTGCTGTATCATCGATGAACAACTGACCCACTTCGTAGGCCTTCTCACCCCCAACAGACTGCACACTCACCTCTTCTCCAAAACTCTTGCATTTTTCATCCTTACCCACCCATCCATAAAAAAATTAAAACAACCATGGGGACATCATACACCCCTGCCATAGACTGACCATCACTAGGAACCAATCACTCTCCTATCTTCCTACTTCCTACAATTCAGAGTCCCTTATCAAGAGGGGTAATTCCTTCTCCCTATATTTTTTGTCCCACCTAGCTACTGTCTACCCCTCCCATGCTAAATCTGACTTAATTTCACTTGCAAGTTTACACTTCAGAGTTGCAATCTTGTAAATCATCTCTGAATTCTACCTCTTCCCATTTACCACTAGGCCATCTGCATTTGAAAAAATAACCTTCAGCCTAAAGCAATTGCTACTAGTAAGGTCTAGCCTCTTCACTCATTTATGTTTGGCCTGTACTGCTTGATGTATTAAGTACAGAAATACAAGGTATACTTAGCACTACAACCTGAATCCTCTTTTCAATACCTTTGGAACCTTCCTGTATGCTCTCCAAATTGTACATTCAGTCGGTTATATATCTTCTTTGCAGCAAAAAATGTGCTCGGAATACAAACATTCTACTGCACATATCTGCACATCTTGCTGGCCTGACACTTCTGGTGTGCTCTCCTCTACCCCTACCTCACTCAACACCATATCGCCTACATTCCACTCATCAGCCAATCTCTTAGCTGTTTCATGTTCCTACTTCAGCCAATCATCTGGCTACTCTAACCTATACATGCAGTTGTCATGAATAATTATATATATATATATATATATATATATATATATATCCCTGGGGATAGGGGAGAAAGAATACTTCCCACGTATTCCCTGCGTGTCGTAGAAGGCGACTAAAAGGGAAGGGAGCGGGGGGCTGGAAATCCTCCCCTCTCGTTTTTTTTTTTAATTTTCCAAAAGAAGGAACAGAGAAGGGGGCCAGGTGAGGATATTCCCTCAAAGGCCCAGTCCTCTGTTCTTAACGCTACCTCGCTATCGCGGGAAATGGCGAATAGTATGAAAAAAGTATGAAGTCTGTTGGGGATGAGAGAGCTTGGGAAGTGAGTCAGTTGTTGTTCGCCGATGATACAGCGCTGGTGGCGGATTCATGTGAGAAACTGCAGAAGCTGGTGACGGAGTTTGGTAAAGTGTGTGGAAGAAGAAAGTTAAGTACTGTAAAATGTGAATAAGAGCAAGGTTATTAGGTACAGTAGGGTTGAGGGTCAAGTCAAATGGGAGGTGAGTTTGAATGGAGAAAAACTGGAGGAAGTGAAGTGTTTTAGATATCTGGGAGTGGATCTGTCAGCGGATGGAACCATGGAAGCGGAAGTGGATCATAGGGTGGGGGAGGGGGCGAAAATTTTGGGAGCCTTGAAAAATGTGTGGGTCGAGAACATTATCTCGGAAAGCAAAAATGGGTATGTTTGAAGGAATAGTGGTTCCAACAATGTTGTATGGTTGCGAGGCGTGGGCTATGGATAGAGTTGTGCGCAGGAGGATGGATGTGCTGGAAATGAGATGTTTGAGGACAATGTGTGGTGTGAGGTGGTTTGATCGAGTAAGTAACGTAAGGGTAAGAGAGATGTGTGGAAATAAAAAGAGCGTGGTTGAGAGAGCAGAAGAGGGTGTTTTGAAATGGTTTGGGCACATGGAGAGAATGAGTGAGGAAAGATTGACCAAGAGGATATATGTGTCGGAGGTGGAGGGAACGAGGAGAAGAGGGAGACCAAATTGGAGGTGGAAAGATGGAGTGAAAAGGATTTTGTGTGATCGGGGCCTGAACATGCAGGAGGGTGAAAGGAGGGCAAGGAATAGAGTGAATTGGAGCGATGTGGTATACAGGGGTTGACGTGCTGTCGGTGGATTGAATCAAGGCATGTGAAGTGTCCGGGGTAAACCATGGAAAGCTGTGTAGGTATGTATATTTGCGTGTGTGGACGTGTGTATGTACATGTGTATGGGGGGGGGTTGGGCCATTTCTTTCGTCTGTTTCCTTGCGCTACCTCGCAACCGCGGGAGACAGCGACGAGGTATAAAAAAAAATATATATATATATATATATATATATATATATATATATATATATATATATATATATATATATATATATAATATCATTGCCGTTATTATTTACTTTATATACAAATGATTGCACTACTAACTATGGAACCTGTTCTGTTTATCAAATATACTGATGACATGGTGATCACTGGAAAAATAAGGAATCAATATGAACGTGAGTATTGGGCTCAAGTTAATGACTGCTAAATGGTGTCATGAAAATTACTTGAATCTGAACATCAAAAAGACCAAAGAAATGGTGATAGACTTTTGTAAGAAGAAAAAGTGCACTGAACAACTAATTATCAAAGTAAAGCAAGTAGATATTGTGAATCATTATAAATACCTGGGATTGATTACTGATGGTAGTCTAAATGGTGATGTTAACACTAAAATGGTTTGTGGAAAATGAATGTGTATTGTAACATGGCTTTGGATCCACCAAGAGTTTCAATTTGTATAATGTATCACAAATTGACTAAATAAAGTATCAAATCATTTCTATTTATCATTACCATCATTATACAATCTGTAGTTCATATTTATCTCAATAGATTCTATCAATGTAAACAAAATAACACCATCTTGTGAACAAATCATTAAGTAAAAAATAATGACAGACCTGTTCACATATCACAGATTTTAACCCATAAATAATTCAACAGATATATATCACTAATGATGAACAATCAGTGGGCTCATAAATCACTGGTTTTAAGCCAAAATTAAAACCTAATCAACCTAATGATAAATATTAAAACTAATTCATGAACAAAATGTTACATGCTTTAAATTCACTTATCTGAAGGAAATCAGCTCAAACTTGACACCTGAAAACTCTAATACTTTTCCTTTCATTAAAAAAAAAGTAAATACTATAACTTGACACCTGAAAACTCTAATACTTTTCCTTTCATTAAAAAAAAGTAAATACTATATCTTAAAAAAAAGTATATACTTTATCTTAACTTCAAACAAAATCTTAACTGGTCAGATGTTCAAGTATTTTCTTCTCAAAACTCACCAAAACAGGCTTCTTCAGGGATGACATTTGATTCTGTGGCAGGAGGCTGGTAAGATGTTGTCTTGGCCCCTAAAGAAAAATCCTGCTCACCCTTTGAGGGCCAAGCTAGGAGGTCGGACATCCAGTTGTATTCCATGGTCCTTGATTTCTTGTTTTGCTTTTACAAATATAAAACCTTTTGGTGATATCACCAATGAAATTCCGGATAACCTGCAAGAAGGCATGGCAATCAGCATTGTTATAATTCATCAAAAATCAGTAACTTGTAAATTAATGAACATAATATGGTCTGTAGTCAACAGAGCAGAATAATCTCAACCATGATAATGTCTGAGGCCAGATTACTGTCAGATAATCCAAGGTGCTAAAGTCTTTCAATGGTTTTCAATGGAAATACTGATTTAAGAACCTAGGATGTGAGAGGACTCCATCAGGTTGTCTTGTTTAAAGCTGCCACAATAACTGCATTTTGACTTTCCTAACTAATCCTTGTCAAAAAATTACCTTAATAATTTCCCATAAATATTTGAGGGTTTTTCTTGAGTTAACATTAACATAATACATTTCTTTGAGTGTTTTCCTTCAGGTTAACAATGATTTCACCATACTTCACAACAAACTCCTTTGCTTTTTTTGTTTATCAATTAATATACTTCATGCTTTTGCAATATATTTTCTGCCAAACATTTTTGTCCTATTGGAAATACTCATGCATGGTGCTGAACCAGTTGAACTTAATCATTACTGTAGAGAAATGTAATAATCTCTAACACAAACTCAAAGTACAGGACTGCAAAAGCCTTGGCACTGTCTGATTTTCCTCAAAAATGAAACTTTTTTAAAACCTAATTCTATAACAACTGGAAAATACTTTTGCAACTAGTGCAGGGAACAAAACTGTGGATGAACACATTAATGGAAAAGCTGATTAACAACTGCAGGGCATCTGAGAAATAGGGCCCAAACACCTATGCTGTTCTTTCAGACACTTAAGCAGTTAAGAAATGACGATTACTGAGCTTGTGCCGCAAGTGTTAGCAGAAATGGTGATGCTGCAGAAGGTAAAGGTGGTGAGTGACGAGATGGCAAGGGTCAGGTATATAACAGGTACTGACAGTGGTAATGTTTTTATTCTGGCTAAATCTAGTCCTACTATGCTGAAGCAACATAATGATACTTTGCATTCATAAACATTTAAAGGGTCCCTTTTTTTCAAACTTTAGGTGGCAATAATTAGGCCTGTGATACGTTTATTTTTGCTGAAATCTTGTCTTTCTACGAGAACAAAATAAGTGATAATAGTTTATTCATTGCGTGGCTGTCCAGGTGGGAGACAAATTATGATGAAAAGATAACTGTATGGGGAGTACTGGGATGATTTATTTTCTCTGATAATGGGTTCCAGTTACAAAGAAATGCTAAAGAAGATGTGAAAAGGAGATAGATAAAATATCAAACCATGGTGGGCCAGGGGGAAAACAAACACCTCAATGTGTGGGTCAAGGGTTGAAAAAGTTTGACAACTGCCCTTTAAAACACAGTCATGCTAAGTTGTTAAAATCCATCCCAGTGAATTCTAAGATGGAAATGAAATCATCTTTAAAAGTAACTCATTACAACAGTAACATTAATCCCAAAATTTAAGTGTTCTTCCCTCCAAATCATCTTCATATTAAATTTTAATGAAACCTAACAGTGGATTTACAAGGTATAATGGAGAATCAAAATTGTGGATGGAAAATGGGAAAAAGATTACAACTGTGTACCCAAAACCTTTATTCTATGGGCACTAACAACAATGCATGTGTCCTACTATTTGCAACCCAATACTGACACAGCTTACATTCAGTTAACACACACACACTATCCATCACACACATGACCATGTGATGTCATGCACTAGATTGTAGTTCAACTATGATAGCAGAGTCTCATTTAACCAACTCACCAGCTGGAGTTCTACTATGATAGCAGAGTCTCATTTACCCAATCCACCAGCTAAGATTTACCTTTAGAGTCGCATTTAACCAACCCATCAGCTAAGATTTACCTTTAATCTAAATATGCTAGCTACTTAAAATATATTGAGCCTGCTGGGAAATATGACACATGCAAGCAAACTAGGTACAACAACTTTGAAATAGCAACAAAATCACTCATTTTCAACATCAAAATTGAAGTAAATAAACAGATGCTAAGTGGGTTTGACCTAATTCTGAACTACACCACAGTAACAAAATGTATTCCCTCCAAATTCCCTAGACGATGTTTGAGCTGGTAGAACAGGTCTTAGTAAATACTAAAATAAGTGCCTAAATACCATAATCTTAAAGAAAAGTTAAAAGCTATCTCTTATGAAATGATAGAAAATAGAAATAACATTGAAAAACATAAAAAATGAAATTAAGAAATTGTTAAGAATGTGCAGTGAAGCAGGTGGAGATCAAGCAAGACACAACCCATTCTCTACACCAATACTATGTATTCTTAAGGTCAGTTAGAAGACTGTCCCTGCCTATACAGCTTCTGTTTCTTAAGTGTCATTCTCACAATCTTTACCATGTTAAATTTCTACTCTACCAATTTCCAGCTCTCCAGTATTTGTCTCTTTTTGGTCCCTGACCTCCATACATCTTTACACGTGTTTTTTCTTTATCTCAAGTATTTCTTCTACAAAAAAAGACAATTAACCTTCCCTTCTTGATTTTAAGGAATAATTTACCATGGCACAAATTTATGAATCAATCCAAAGCTTTACAATCATTCTAAATATTTTCCATTGGCCTTCAGCATCATACACAGTGCCCTTGCATTCCTCTCTATAATCTACTTTATATAAAAAGTGGATGAACATCTGGGTTGACTGTGGACCAAATGCCATAACCAGGATTTGTTTCAATCAGGACAATGATTTGTCGATTATCAATAAACAATCATGTAACTAAAGTCATTTAATTTACATTTTATGGAGATATAAGCCTGAGTTTATACAACATGCTGCTAAGCAGAGTTTTCCAAAATATTTTGCTTTTCCCATAGTAACCACAAGAAGCATGAGGTAGGGAATTGCAATGATGCAGAAACTGGTCACTTTGGGAGTGTCAACAGATGGAAAAGTTTGAGAATACTGACAAATACTAATTCTATTGCCTCTGACAATTCATATGGTGATATGATGGCAGAAACATCTGACCTTCTTCTGTCAACCACCTCAGCTACACCACTTCACATACACAAATGACCTAAGACTGAAAATGTCTATGGCCAAACCCTTCCAGGTTTGAATAGCATCTGATTGACATGAAAAATATGTCAGCTACAGGCAGAATTTGTCTCCCTAAACCATGTGTCACCAAAATTCAACAATAAATTATATAATGATGAAACTATACACATATCTGGAGTACAGACATGCAGAAAAGGGTTAACCAAATATGAGGCATCAGAAGCAGGCTGGGGTTGAGCTTTAATAAAAACAACAATGTGCTTCCAGGCCAGACAGGCTGGGTTTGTGTTAATATAAAAAGAACTATGAGCCGCCAGGCAAGACATGTAAATGCCAGACTGTGTTGTACTTACCACTATTTTAGCATTACTATATGCTCACACAACAAATTTGTTATTTTCCATATTCAAGTTGAGGCTTATATCCCATGATTCTTGGGCATTTATTTCTCACATTAAGAAAAAAAAGAGGGGGTGGCTGACATACGGCACAGCATCATCAGGTTGGAGATCAAGAAATAAGTTCATTAAAATACATAAAATGCTGCAGTAGACTGTTGATATGAACCAAATCTCATTAGATGACCGAATTTTCTACACTATTCATGTTATTTCTCTGATTTCTCTGACTACAACAATTCTCATAAATCATGGTGATATTTCGAGCCTGATGAAGTCTCTTAGAGTTTGGGGATAATAGGATATCAACCATATATTTATACTGTTTGGATATAATTGATTAAAAACATACATGATACTGTAATTTGCACTGTCAATATCATAATCTACACTGTTACAAATAAAAAATCATAGCAAAATTATCATCACATCTATATCTATCACTCATCTAATATCCTTTATTTCTCATAATAGATACTGATATTATTTAATGCATATTGGTATTCAGATACAGTTTTACAATAATTAATGATTTTAGCTGTTTATTAACTTAGTTGACAGAATTCATGTATCATTTACGAGGGAGAACAATTTCTATATATTTTCTGACCTTGCATGAATCATTTCACTATCCAGCATGGATTTTGAGGAGCTCTACAGTTAAATATAAAAAAATAACTTCTTTTAATACTGGAAAAATCAAGATTTTTGGGGGGTTGAATAGTTGCTACGAGGGAATTCATCTTAAAAATAATAAAACAGCAAATGGGATTTTCCAGTTCCTCAATTCTTCATTATCATAGTTATACAATTCTTCAGCCATACTGATTCCAAACACCCCAGTTCTGCTTCAATGGGAAATACATCATGTGGTTTATAAGTATACACAATAACTCTAGTATCTCATGCATTTTCACCATTACAATTATGCAAATGTTGTCATCTATGTTCCTTTACATTGAGAGGGGTCCATTGTATTACCCTAAAGAACCCAAATGAGGTTATTCCTCACATGAAATGAGCTAAATTATGTTGATATATAAAATACTTATCAAAGGAATCTTTAATGTCACCTGCTCAATTGCTTGTAAGCTGGAGTCTCCCTGAACACCACCAAACACCTAAGACCAAGGGAAATGTTAACAAACTACAGACATATCTAAAGAAGCAATATACACATGTTGAGCAAGGGTATCATGTATGATAAATGGGTATTTTTACATGAAGCATTAGCAGCAGGCGGTGTCCACACCATACTTCCCAGTTTCTGACAAACGGGTGCTTTTTGGAGTGAAATACAATTTCTGTCTTCTGAAATGGAGGAAAACCATATAATAACCATACAACAAAGAAACCAGTCATAAAAGGCCTGAACTTAACCAAGAAGAAATATAAGCTTCTAGTGACAGCAAAGTATAGAGATAAGTGTTACTAACTAGTGTTGGTATGTCTCGCCAAGCAACACAGGACTTGCTGTATATTAGCACAAACCCTAATCTCCTACTTACAATTACCACAGGAACAATATCCATGAAACAGTCCTAATTTTATCCAGGACCTACCTAGAAGTTTCTAACAGCCAAGAATGTGCTACTTCCTGAAGCAGAAAAATGTCAACTTCTTTGGTGTGAAAGATATTGATGAGACTGAACTACCAATGACGCAGCATCACCACTTGACTTACCACTCACTGTATACCCTCAAGCAGGTAGAGTATGGTAACACCCAACCTGTTACTGTTGTCTCGTATCAAAATACCCTTGTTCCACAGCTCCCCATTCTTTATATGTGTATACAGTGTTATCATGACATTTATAATACGGCTTCTAGTGGTGTCTGTTGTTTAGAAAAAAATCCGACACCAATTGGGAGGGTGGCATAAACAATTCTTTTGAAGACTATCTCATATTAGACCTTATCAATGTACTCTAACCCATTTTATGCAAGTAATACCTTCATCTGAGTCAACTGTACTTTCATACTGTAATTCTAGGGACACAGATATTAAGCTTTAGAATAATAATTTCTGTTACCCCAATAATCTCTGGGAATGTTTAGCTATGACCATTTTAAATTTATGCAATTCATTTGGTGAAAAATCTACATTCATACAATATTCAATATGACATAGTTTCACATTCTTCTGATTATCAAGATATTTGGATTTTAGGCAATCTTTGGTTATTGGGACATTCTTCTGCTACATACTGCCTCTCACCAGATATTTCCAAAAGAATCAGTTTGTTAAGTTTTGCCTCTACTAACAGCTTTCTGGACAAATCTCTTTCTGCAAGTGTCATATGACATACATTATTTAAATACATATAATGTTGTTTGATGTGTTTGATGACAGAATGGCAGATATAGGTTGTTTTGGTCGAGGTGGTGTGCAAAGTGAGAGGGTTAGGGAGAATGATTTGGTAAACAGAGAAGAGGTAGTAAAAGCTTTGGGGAAGATGAAACCTGGCAAGGCAGCGGGTTTGGATGGTACTGCAGTGGAATTTATTAAAAAAGGGGATGACTGTTGCAGACTGGTTGGTAAGGTTATTCAATGTATGTATGACTCATGGTGAGATGCCTGAGGATTGGCAGAATGTGTGCATAGTGCCACTGTACAAAGGCAAGGGGATAAAAGTGAGTGCTCAAATTACAGAGGTATAAGTTTATGAGTATTCCTGGGAAATTATATGGGAGGGTATTGATTGAGAGGATGAAGGCATGCACAGCACATCAGAATGAGAAAGAGCAGTGTGGTTTCAGAAGTGGTAGAGGATGTGTGGATCAGGTGTTTGCTTTGAAGAATGTTTGTGAGAAATACTTAGAAAAGCAAATGGATTTGTATGTAGCATTTATGGATCTGGAGAAGGCATATGATAGAGTTGATAGAGATGCTCTGTGGAAGGTATTAAGAATATATGGTGTGGGAGCCAAGTTGTTATAAGCAGTGAAAAGTTTTTATCGACGATGTAAGGCATGTGTAAGAGTAGGAAGAGAGGAAAGTGACTGGTTCTCAATGAATGTCGATTTGCGGCAGGAGTGCGTGATGTCTACATGGTTGTTTAATTTGTTTATGGATGGGGTTGTTAGGGATGTGAATGCAAGAGTTTTGGAAAGAGGGTTAAGTATGCAGTCTGTTGTGGATGAGAGAGCTTGGGAAGTGAGTCAGTTGTTGTTCGCTGATGATACAGCACTGGTGGCTGATTCGGGTGAGAAACTGCAGAAGCTGGTGACTGAGTTTGATAAAGCATGTGACAGAAGACAGCTGAGAGTGAATGTGAATAAGAGCAAGGTTATTAGGTACGGTAGGGTTGAGGGACAAGTCAATTGGGAGGTAAGTTTGAATGGAGAAAAACTGGAGGAGGTGAAGTATTTTAGATATCTGGGAGTGGATTTGGCAGCAGATGGAACCATGGAAGCGTTAGTGAGTCATAGGGTGGGGTAGGGGGTGAAAGTTCTGGGAGCGTTGAAAAATGTGTGGAAGGCGAGAACGTTATCTCGGAAAGCAAAAATGGGTATGTTTGAAGGAATAGTGGTTCTGACAATGTTATATGGTTGCAAGGCATGGGCTATGGATGGAGTTGTGCAGAGGAGGGTGAATGTGCTGGAAATGAGATGTTTGAGGACAATATGTGGTGTGAGGTGGTTTGATCGAGTAAGTAATGAAAGGGTAAGAGAGATGTGTGGTAATAAAGAGTGTGGTTAAGAAAGCAGAAGAGGGTGTTTTGAAACAATTTGGTCACATGGAGAGAATGAGGATATATGGGTCAGAGGTGGAGGGAACGAGAAGTGGGAGACCAAATTGGAGGTGGAAAGATGGAGTGAAGAACATTTTGAGTGATCAGGGGCTAAACGTGCAGGAGGGTGAAAGGTGTGCAAGGAATAGAGTGAATTGGAACGATGTGGTATACCTAGGTCGACGTGCTGTCAATGGATTGAACCAGGGCATGTGAAGCGTCTGGGGTAAACCATGGAAAGTTCTGTGGGTCCTACATACGGAAAGGGAGCTGTGGTTTCGGTGCATTATACATGACATGTGGCCTTTGTTGTCTTTTCCTAGTGCTACCTCCCACACATGCAGGGGGAGGGGGTTGTCATTTTCATGTGTGGTGGGGAGGCGACGGGAATAAGGGCAGACAGAATGAAATGTGTACATGTATATATATGTATATGTCTGTGTGTGTATATATATATGTATATGTTGTGATGTATAGGTATGTATATGTGCGTGTGTGGATGTGTATGTATATACATGTGTATGTGGGTGGGTTGGGCCATTCTTTCGTCTGTTTCCTTGTGCTACCTCGCTAACACGAGAGACGACAAAGTATAATAAATGAAAATAAAAAATAATATATATATATATATATATATATATATATATATATATATATATATATATATATACACATATATAATATTTCATTATACTTAGTTGCTGTCTTCCGCATTATCGAGGTAGTGCAAGAAAACAGATGAAAAAATGGCCCAACACTCACATACATATATATACATATACGCCCATACAGCACATATACATAGATATACATATCACGTACACATACATATACATATATACACATGTACATATTCATACTTGCTGCCTTCATCCATTCCCATCGTCACCCACCACACACAAAACACATATATTCTGTAGATGTCATAGCATACTAACATCTATAGTCTTCTGGTGTCATATGACTTACAATAAAATCTATACTCTTCTGGAGTCATGTGAATTATCCTTACATTTACATTCAAGTGTAACATGGCATACTAACATTTATACTCTTCAGGTGTCATATCAAGACATACTAAGTTACATTCTTCAAGTGTCATATCATGACATGCTAACAATCATAATCTTCACCAATCATATCTTACAATAAAACTTTCACGCATATACCATTCAAGTGTCATGACATGATATGATATAACAGCGTTATATTCAGATATGAAATCATAACCTATACTAACGCCTATATTCTTTTGGTGTCGATGGTGTCGTACCATGACACTAACATCTATATTCCTTACAGATATCTGCATCACTCAAGTGTCATGTCATATGACAGACTAACGTCTATAATTCTGCCTTTAGGTCATTCAAATCTTTGTTTTCTTGCTCTCCAAAGACGTAACTGCCACCATTCTTGGATGACTGCAGTCTCCTGTTCTCTCCCCAAGTCAACACTTTTCCTTCTTCAATCCAAACTTCACATTCCCCTGCTATATTCAATGTCCTTGTTGTCATATGTTTTTAATTATTCTGCATTCACAGTTCCAACTTCAAGCACCTTCAATACAACAATGTAATTCATTCAATGCTTATTTTCAATTCTAACCTAACATCAACTAGGTCCCTAAATATCTGGACAGATGCTGGACACATATGACCCCGTATACCATTTTTACAGCAACTTGTTCCCTTACCTACAGTTCAACCCAAAACATTAAATGATATTCATGTATGAAGCAACATTAGGAGGAACCAGTGTCAGTGAGACAGAGATGAAATGGAAGATATGAGTGGCTGAACAGTCAACAGGGTCTAAAGTGTCAACCAACCCTCATGACAGGCGTCTGGAACACATTATAGTCAATACACAAATTTGTCCTGTGTACATTTCATGTCATTTTCTCGTGTCAATCTTTTTACTTTGGCTATTCTACTTGAGTGATGCATAAACACTAATAACTCGGCAAGATACCTAATGCCTATCTATATCCATTAATTAGGATGGTGTAAAAGGTGTAGTTGATAATACGGTTCATGGGATCTGTTGAAAAACAGAGAAACATATAGTCATATGACAGGTATTCTGCCTCCATGGTAACCAGGTCGTGGTTTCCAGTTGTGCTGCTCCATAATGGAAATGAACGGACATGTACTGTTAATACAAGTGCCCATGATATATCATTCATATCTCTGGAACTACTCGAGATAGCAGTCTGTCATCACTCGAAAGTCCAGCACTCTCAGTTCAATACTCTACAGGCAGACCCAGTTCCGCGAAATACATCCGCCATTGCAAAACCTAATACAATCTAATTTTAAGACAATTATAAGCTATATAGCTCTAAATACTCATTATATACTTACTCCATCATGATTGCGTTGTACTGCGCGCAGGGCGCGTGAGGTTCGGTCCAGTTAGGCTATCATATTGGCAATGATAACGCAGCGGGGATTTGATACTTCTCTCGTAATGTCGACATGGAGGAAACTACTCTCTCTGCCGCTGGCATGAGCCTTCCACCGAGGGTTGTATTCTTCCGCACAATGTAATGTAAAAATTGGTATTATACAATTAATTTTTTTGAATAAGAAACATAATCATACATTTATATGAAATATTCATAGTCTTTTCTGTAAAGTATTTCAAAAGAAAAAGAAAAAAAATCTTGTGGAACTACTTTTCTCTACGCAGTAGCTTGACTATTTTGAAGGTATTGTGTTTTGGAATGCAGTTTCACCTTGGGTTCTTGTTAAGATGAAATATATTTGATTCTTCTTAAGAATCCCTAATACTCAAATATAAGGATATATTATCTGAGATAGAAAATGTTTTAAGTAATTCAAATATTGATTTACATTGGAATTATAAAATTACTGTCAAAAACAGAAAAAGGCGCGAAAGACTCATTCCAAAGTAAAACTGAGAAAACTTCATTGCATCAGCTTGTGCAATATAGTTCTTTTCAGAGACTATTTTTGTATTAACCTATTTTGATTAGTCATTTTAAGTTAAGTTCTACAGCTTCGCACTAGCCTTACATTTTTCACGTAATCGAGATAAAATGCAAATGGTTTCGCTGCAATGTTTTGGGTCTGTAGTTCTTGTCAATGGTTTCCGTTATTTTACCATTCGAAATTTTGCAAAATTTGGAGAGAAGTCGCTCAGACTGTAACTTTCCGATGATGTATATATTTAGTGAAAAAATATATAAAAATACCCCGGCATAATTGATCGAGAGGAAGGCGGGCGGTGATTGGCCGGGCGGCCGCCGTGGGTGGGGCTTAGCTCCTCACAACAAATGATGTCATAAAATCCATAGGGTAAAAATAAAAACGTAAAAAAGGTAACAAAAAAGAATTAAAATCTGCTGCCTTGATGAAGCGAATTCGAAGCAGATATTGAAGGAATACCCGCCTGGAGAAGGTGATAAAAGGCTGGATGTGTGTTGTGGGAGGGGCCCTTGTGAGTCTGTGCGAGTTTTTCTATGATTTTTTCACATGTCTGGAGACGCCAAGTACATCAGTCTCTACTACAGCCTTGTTCACCAGGGAGCCTCTGATTTCTATAAGGAAATCATCAAAGGTAAGGGTTATATTTCAATCCGTGGGTGATGTCTGGGTAGATTCGCATGCGAAATTTCATTGGTCGGCAGGTGACGGCGTGAGATGCCGCCTGTGCCAAGTTTTCCCAGACAAAAGATAAGAGGACGGGGTACCGGGAAGCTTTCTAATGCCTCCATGATTTTCTCATTTGTTGCCTTTGTTTACGTTCGTCTGGCCCTCCTCACCCCATTTCCGTCTAGGCCCACTTACGCATTGGAACAACGTGTCACCAGTTGTGCATTTTGGAATGCAGTCTAGTGTAGAATATGCACGCATTCCTGCCTCACGGGAGGGAATTTATTGATTCAGGAGGGAAGGCATAATTTTTTGTCAGTATTTTTTGGCCCTAGGGCAGCAGCCCGGCCCTCCCCTGGCCGCTACCGACAGCAGACCTTCCAGGCTGAGTTGGCTTTTACCTAGGGATTTTGTGAATGTCTTTCAGTCATCTTCTGTCATTTGTTATACAGACTCCAGTTGCCTAAAGCTTATTTTGTGGGAAGAGGATAAGATATTATAGTGGGTTTCATGTCAGTAATACCTATTAGTACCATCAGATACAATGGCTCTGTGCTCAGTTCATGTTACCCTTTACTTTCTCATCTTCACAATAACAGGTCTGGATGGAGATGCTCTTATCTTCTTCCCTGAATTCAACATTGATAAAGTACTTTTAAAACATTTGTGTTGCTCTTATAACATTTGTAGGCATTGTTGCATTTTTTTATTTATATGGCCTTGATGCATTATATATGAAATTATGTATTTATGTTGTTAATGATACTTACATGATTGTAATAGTGTTGAATTAGAAAGCTCTTTCATATTGTACATTTATTACTTCTGTATAACATTGAATGAAATATTACATGCTTTTGATTATCAGATATGTTCATCATCCAATTTAGCTTAACTGTTAAGGCACTTAATTCTGGTGTTTTGTTATGGTATGAATTTTGTGTACCAGCATATTTCTTCGTAAGTGCTATGTAACCATGTGTATTCCATCTGATAGCAGATATATAAGTTTTACTTTGACCAAGAGTCAGTCTTTTCATATTTTTCTTCCATGATATAAATATATATATATATATATATATATATATATATATATATATATATATATATATATATATTTTTTTTTTTTTTCAAACATATTTCCCACTTCCCACCTTAGCAAGGTAGCATTAAGAACAGATGACTGAGCCTTAGAGGGCATATCCTCACTTGGCCCCCTTCTCTGTTCCTTTCTTTGGAAAAGTAAAAAAATAGGAGGTTAGGATTTCCAGCCCCCTGTTCCCTCCCCTTTTAGTCACCTTCCATGACACACAAGGAATATGTGGGAAGTATTCTTCCCCCCCCCCCTGTCCCCTAGGATAATATATATATATATATATATATATATATATATATATATATATATATATATATATATATATATATATAATTATTATTATTATAAGAGACTATATTTCAATTTAATGAAGAATATTATGCTCATAAATTTAGCATGGATTTGGTATGGCAATGGGTAACCCTCTTTCACATGTCTTAAGTAATCTTTATATGGAGTTCTTTGAAACAGGGTTACTGAAGGATGTCTTACCTTCTAATGCAATTTGGTTTGTGTATGTAGATGATGTTCTTTGTGTTTGGCCAACAAATGAAAATTTGCATACATTTTTCCCTTAACAATTTAGTACCTTACATCAACTTCACTGTAGAAATTGAAAATAATGGTGTTACCATTTTGAGATTGCATGATCCATAGGGATGGAAACAAATTTAAGTTTAGCATATACAGAAAACCTACCAACATATGCTTATATATTCATTATTACTTAGCTCAACATGACAGTTAAATTATCATCATTCCAATCTATGTTCCTTAGGTTATTACTTATTTGCAGGCTAGAGTTTATTGATGAAGAATTTGATAAGATATATTCTATTGAATCCAAGTTGAAGTATCCTAGATCTTTTATTGATAAACCCCTTATGTTGGCAAAGAAATCATTTTATAGAGTTGAAACCAAACCTCCACTTGACATCCAGAACCTTTTAGTTCTCCCTTTTGATTATACTTTTACTTTACTTCCCATGTTGCTTAAATCCTTTAATGTAAATAATGCCTTCAGCAACAACAATACTCTAAAGAATATCTTAATCAGGAGCTCACCAGAAATTTCTGCAGGATGTATCTATAGAGTACCATGTAGAAATTGTGATTTTTATGTTGGACAGACTGATAAGAAGGATCTTTCTGTTAGACTTAAGCAACATAGATATAGTATAAGAACAGGACAAGAATCAAATGCCTTGTTTAATCATGTTGAAAATTATGATAATTGTATAGACTGGAGTAATGCCATCTCAGTTTTTAACTCTTAACTCCTGTACAATGAGAAATATCATTGAATCTATCATTAAATACATGAAGAATTGTAATGTTGATATTAGTGAAAATCTTTACAAATTGGATAGCTTGATAAAATTTTTAAATATTTACCCATCCTGTCCATGTAATAAGTTCATATGATACGCTTGATGCCAGACTCGAACACACCCGAATACTATTCGGGAAGTCACTTTTTACTAAGTGGCATCGTAGCTACGTCTCCTCATTGTATAACATTTTTGCTCTCTAGACAACATTCTCTCTTATACATTTCATTTCTCCTGGAACTTTTGCCCCGTCCCCCATCCTGTGATTTGCTTCCACTTACATTGTTCCATTTGCTGCTAAGTCCACTCCCAGGTATCTGAAATACCTCACCTCCTCCAATTTTTCTCCATTCGAACTTACATCCCTACTAACTTGTCCATCAACCATACTGAACCAAATATTCTTGCTCTTATTCACGTTTACTCTCACTTTTCTCCTTTCACACACTTTTCCAAACTCAGTCACCAACTTCTGCAGTTTTTTACTCGGATTAGCCACCAGTACTGTATCATCAGTGAACAACAACTGACGCACTTCCCAGGCCCTCTCATCCCTAACAGACTGCATACTCGCCCCTCTCTCCAAAACTCTTGCATTTACCTCCCTAACCTACCCACCCACCTTCAATGAGAACCCATTGCTCTCCTCTGTTCCTGCTCGTACAAATGCCTTGCATCATTGATAAAAAAAATTTCAAAGCTAGCAGTTTACCTCCCACGCCATATACTCTTAAGACCTTCCACAGAGCATCCCTGTCAACCCTATCATATACCTTCTCCAGATCCATAAATGCTACATACAAATCTCCCTGTTTTTCTAAGTATTTCTCTCACACATTCTTCAAAGTGAACACCTGATCCACACATCCTCTACCACACTGCTCTTCCCCAATCTGATAATTGTAGTTTGAACACTCACCTTTATTCCCTTCCCTTTGTACAGTGGCACTATACATGCATTCTGCCAATCCTCAGGCACTTCACCATGATCCATACTTACACTGAATATCCATATCAACAACACAGTCACCCCTTTCCTAATAAATTCAACTCCAGTACCATCCAAACCAGCTGCCTTGCCGGATTTCATCTTCTGCAAGGTTTTCACCTCTTCTCTCTTAACCAAACCATCTCCCTGACCCTCTCATTTCACACACCACCTCAACCAAAACACCCTACATCTGCCACTCTGTCATGAAACACATTGAACAAACCTTCAAAATACTCAGTCCATCTCCCTCTCATTTTATCACTACCTGCTATCACTTCCACCATTGTCCCCTTCACTGATGTTTCCATTTGTTCCCTTGTCTTGCACACATTATTTAATTCCTTTCTAGAAAGGGAAACAGAATAAGGAGTCAAGTGGGGAGTGCTCATCCTCCTCAAAGGCTCAGATTTGGGTTTCTGAATGTGTGTGGATGTAACCAAGATGAGAAGAAAGGAGAGATAGGTAGTATGTTTGAGGAAAGAAACCTGGATGTTCTGGCTTTGAGTGAAACGAAGCTCAAGGGTTAAGGGGAAGAATGGTTTGGAAAAGTCTTGGGAGTAAACTCAGGGGTTGGTGAGAGGGCAAGAGGAAAGGAAGGAGTAGCACTACTCCTGAAGCAGAAGTTTTGGGAGTGTAAAGTAAATTCTAGATTGATGTGGGTAGAATTGAAAGTAGATGCAGAGAGATGGATGATTATTGGTGCTTTTGCATCATATCATGAGAAGAAAGATCATGAGAGGCAAGTGTTTTGGAAGCAGCTGAGTGAGTGTGCCAGCAGCTTTAGTGCACGAGACCAGGTATTAGTGATGGACAATTTTTAATGCTAAGGTGTGTAATGTGACCATTCAGGATATAATTGGAGTGTAAGAGGTATTCAGTGTTGTGAATGGAATTGGTGAAGAGCTAGTTGATTTGTAAGCTGAAAAAAGATTGGTGATTCGAAATACCTGGTTTAGAATTAGAAATATTATTAGATTACGTGTTAATTGATAGGCATGTAAAAGAGAGAGACTTTTGGATGTTAATATGCTGAGAGGGGCAGCAGGTGTCTGATCACTATCTTGTGGAGGCAAAGATGAAGATTTGTTGAGGTTTTCAAAAGAGAGAAGAAAATGTTAGGGAGAAGAGAGTGGTGAGAGTGAGTGAGCTTGGAAAGGAGACTTGTATGAGGAAATACCAGGAGAGCTTGACAAAAGATGAGAGCAAATGACCTGAGGGGAGTGGGTGAGGAATTGTATGTATTTAAGGAAGCCGTGATGGCATGTGCAAAAGATGCATATGGCATGAGAAAACTAGGAGGTTGGCAGGTAAGAAAGGGTAGCAATTGGTGAGATGAAGAAGTGAAATTGTTAGTGAAACAGAAAAGAGAGGCTTTTGGATGATATTTACAAGGAAGGAGTGCAAATAACTGGAAGATGTATAATAGAATACAGCAGGAGGATAAGAGGTAGGTGCAATGCTTGAAAAAAAGGGTAAATGAATTGGGGTGAGAGAGCATCATTGAATTTTAGGGAGAATAAAAAGATGTTTTATATATATATATATATATATTTCTCTCCATGGTTGTTTAATTTGTTTATGGATGGGGTTGTTAGGGAGGTAAATGCAAGACTTTTGGAAAGAGGGGCAAGTATGAAGTCTGTTGGGGATGAGAGAGCTTGGGAAGTGAGTCAGTTGTTGTTCGCTGATGATACAGCGCTGGTGGCTGATTCATGTGAGAAACTGCAGAAGCTGGTGACTGAGTTTGGTAAAGTGTGTGGAAGAAGAAAGTTAAGAGTAAATGTGAATAAGAGCAAGGTTATTAGGTACAGTAGGGTTGAGGGTCAAGTTAATTGGGAGGTGAGTTTGAATGGAGAAAAACTGGAGGAAGTGAAGTGTTTCAGATATCTGGGAGTGGATCTGGCAGCGGATGGAACCATGGAAGCGGAAGTGGATCATAGGGTGGGGGAGGGGGCGAAAATTCTGGGGGCCTTGAAGAATGTGTGGAAGTCGAGAACATTATCTCGGAAAGCAAAAATGGGTATGTTTGAAGGAATAGTGGTTCCAACAATGTTGTATGGTTGCGAGGCGTGGGCTATGGATAGAGTTGTGCGCAGGAGGATGGATGTGCTGGAAATGAGATGTTTGAGGACAATGTGTGGTGTGAGGTGGTTTGATCGAGTGAGTAACGTAAGAGTAAGAGAGATGTGTGGAAATTAAAAGAGCGTGGTTGAGAGAGCAGAAGAGGGTGTTTTGAAGTGGTTTGGGCACATGGAGAGAATGAGTGAGGAAAGATTGACCAAGAGGATATATGTGTCGGAGGTGGAGGGAACGAGGAGAAGAGGGAGACCAAATTGGAGGTGGAAAGATGGAGTGAAAAAGATTTTGTGTGATCGGGGCCTGAACATGCAGGAGGGTGAAAGGAGGGCAAGGAATAGAGTGAATTGGAGTGATGTGGTATACCAGGGTTGACGTGCTGTCAGTGGATTGAATCAAGGCATGTGAAGCGTCTGGGGTAAACCATGGAAAGCTGTGTAGGTATGTATATTTGCGTGTGTAGACGTATGTATATACATGTGTATGGGGGGGGGGGTTGGGCCATTTCTTTCGTCTGTTTCCTTGCGCTACCCAAGCTCTCTCATCCCCAACAGACTTCATACTTGCCCCTCTTTCCAAAAGTCTTGCATTTACCTCCCTAACAACCCCATCCATAAACAAATTAAACAACCATGGAGACATCACACACCCCTGCCGCAAACCTACATTCACTGAGAACCAATCACTTTCCTCTCTTCCTACACGTACACATGCCTTACATCCTCGATAAAAACTTTTCACTGCTTCTAACAACTTTCCTCCCACACCATATATTCTTAATACCTTCCACAGAGCATCTCTATCAACTCTATCATATGCCTTCTCCAGATCCATAAATGCTACATACAAATCCATTTGCCTTTCTAAGTATTTCTCACATACATTCTTCAAAGCAAACACCTGATCCACACATCCTCTACCACTACTGAAACCACACTGCTCTTCCCCAATCTGATGCTCTGTACATGCCTTCACCCTCTCAATCAATACCCTCCCATATAATTTACAAGGAATACTCAACAAACTTATACCTCTGTAATTTGAGCACTCACTCTTATCCCCTTTGCCTTTGTACAATGGCACTATGCACGCATTCCGCCAATCCTCAGGCACCTCACCATGAGTCATACATACATTAAATAACCTTACCAACCAGTCAACAATACAGTCACCCCCTTTTTTAATAAATTCCACTGCAATACCATCCAAACCTGCTGCCTTGCCGGCTTTCATCTTCCGCAAAGCTATATATATATATATAAATATATTAATGTGCTGAGAGGTGCAACTGGAGGGATGTCTGATCATTATCTTGTGGAGGCTAAGGTGAAGATTTGTATGGGTTTTCAGAAAAGAAGAGTGAATGTTGGGGTGAAGAGGGTGGTGAGAGTAAGTGAGCTTGGGAAGGAGACTTGTGTGAGGAAGTACCAGGAGAGACTGAGTACAGAATGGAAAAAGGTGAGAACAATGGAAGTAAGGGGAGTGGGGGAGGAATGGGATGTATTTAGGGAATCAGTGATGGATTGCGCATAAGATGCTTGTGGCTTGAGAAGAGTGGGAGGTGGGTTGATTAGAAAGGGTAGTGGGTGGTGGGATGAAGAAGTAAGAGTATTAGTGAAAGAGAAGAGAGAGGCATTTGGATGATTTTTGCAGGGAAAAAATGCAATTGAGTGGGAGACGTATAAAAGAAAGAGACAGGAGGTCAAGAGAAAGGTGCAAGAGGTGAAAAAAAGGGCAAATGAGAGTTGGGGTGAGAGAGTATCATTAAATTTTAGGGAGAATAAAAAGATGTTCTGGAAGGAGGTAAATAAAGTGCGTAAGACAAGGGAGCAAATGGGAACTTCAGTGAAGGGCGCAAATGGGGAGGTGATAACAAGTAGTGGTGATGTGAGAAGGAGATGGAGTGAGTATTTTGAAGGTTTGTTGAATGTGTTTGATGATAGAGTGGCAGATATAGGGTGTTTTGGTCGAGGTGGTGTGCAAAGTGCAAGGGTTAGGGAAAATGATTTGGTAAACAGAGAAGAGGTAGTAAAAGCTTTGCGGAAGATGAAAGCCGGCAAGGCAGCAGGTTTGGATGGTATTGCAGTGGAATTTATTAAAAAAGGGGATGACTGTATTGTTGACTGGTTGGTAAGGTTATTTAATGTATGTATGACTCATGGTGAGGTGCCTGAGGATTGGCGGAATGCGTGCATAGTGCCGTTGTACAAAGGCAAAGGGGATAAGAGTGAGTGCTCAAATTACAGAGGTATAAGTTTGTTGCGTATTCCTGGCAAATTATATGGGAGGGTATTGATTGAGTGGGTGAAGGCATGTACAGAGCATCAGATTGGGGAAGAGCAGTGTGGTTTCAGAAGTGGTAGAGGATGTGTGGATCAGGTGTTTGCTTTGAAAAATGTATGTGAGAAGTACTTAGAAAAGCAAATGGATTTGTATATAGCATTTATGGATCTGGAGAAGGCATATGATAGAGTTGATAGAGATGCTCTGTGGAAGGTATTAAGAATATATGGTGTGGGAGGCAAGTTGTTAAAAGCAGTGAAAAGTTTTAATCGAGGATGTAAGGCATGTGTAAGAGTAGGAAGAGAGGAAAGTGATTGGTTCTCAGTGAATGTAGGTTTGCGGCAGGGGTGTGTGATGTCTCCATGGTTGTTTAATTTGTTTATGGATGGGGTTGTTAGGGAGGTGAATGCAAGAGTTTTGGAAAGAGGGGCAAGTATGAAGTCTGTTGGGGATGAGAGAGCTTGGGAAGTGAGTCAGTTGTTGTTCGCTGATGATACAGCGCTGGTGGCTGATTCATGTGAGAAACTGCAGAAGCTGGTGACTGAGTTTGGTAAAGTGTGTGAAAGAAGAAAGTAAAGAGTAAATGTGAATAAGAGCAAGGTTATTAGGTACAGTAGGGTTGAGGGTCAAGTCAATTGGGAGGTGAGTTTGAATGGAGAAAAACTGGAGGAAGTGAAGTGTTTTAGATATCTGGGAGTGGATCTGGCAGCGGATGGAACCATGGAAGCGGAAGTGGATCATAGGGTGGGGGAGGGGGCGAAAATTCTGGGAGCCTTGAAGAATGTGTGGAAGTCGAGAACATTATCTCGGAAAGCAAAAATGGGTATGTTCGAAGGAATAGTGGTTCCAACAATGTTGTATGGTTGCGAGGCGTGGACTATGGATAGAGTTGTGCGCAGGAGGATGGATGTGCTGGAAATGAGATGTTTGAGGACAATGTGTGGTGTGAGGTGGTTTGATCGAGTAAGTAACGTAAGGGTAAGAGAGATGTGTGGATATAAAAAGAGCGTGGTTGAGAGAGCAGAAGAGGGTGTTTTGAAATGGTTTGGTCACATGGAGAGAATGAGTGAGGAAAGATTGACCAAGAGGATATATGTGTCGGAGGTGGAGGGAACGAGGAGAAGAGGGAGACCAAATTGGAGGTGGAAAGATGGAGTGAAAAAGATTTTGTGTGATTGGGGCCTGAACATGCAGGAGGGTGAAAGGAGGGCAAGGAATAGAGTGAATTGGAGCGATGTAGTGTACCGGGGTTGACGTGCTGTCAGTGGATTGAATCAAGGCATGTGAAGCGTCTGGGGTAAACCATGGAAAGCTGTGTAGGTATGTATATTTGCGTGTGTGTGGACGTATGTATATACATGTGTACGGGGTGGGTTGGGCCATTTCTTTCGTCTGTTTCCTTGCGCTACCTCGCAAACGCGGGAGACAGCGACAAGGCAAAAAAAAAATATATATATATATTTTTTCTTTTTTTTTTTGCTTTGTCGCTGTCTCCCGCGTTTGCGAGGTAGCGCAAGGAAACAGACGAAAGAAATGGCCCAACCCACCTCCATACACATGTATATACATACATCCACACACGCAAATATACATACCTACACAGCTTTCCATGGTTTACCCCAGACGCTTCACATGCCCTGATTCAACCCACTGACAGCACGTCAACCCCGGTATACGTCAATCCAATTCACTTTATTCCTTGCCCTCCTTTCACCCTCCTGCATGTTCAGGTCCTGATCACACAAAATCTTTTTCACTCCATCTTTCCACCTCCAATTTGGTCTCCCTCTTCACCTCGTTCCCTCCACCTCCGACACATATATCCTCTTGGTCAATCTTTCCTCACTCATTCTCTCCATGTGACCAAACCATTTCAAAACACCCTCTTCTGCTCTCTCAACCACGCTCTTTTTATATCCACACATCTCTCTTACCCTTACGTTACTTACTCGATCAAACCACCTCACGCCACACATTGTCCTCAAACATCTCATTTCCAGCACATCCATCCTCCTGCGCACAACTCTATCCATAGTCCATGCCTCGCAACCATACAACATTGTTGGAACCACTATTCCTTCAAACATACCCATTTTTGCTTTCCGAGATAATGTTCTCGACTTCCACACATTCTTCAAGGCTCCCAGAATTTTCGCCCCCTCTCCCACCCTATGATCCACTTCCGCTTCCATGGTTCCATCCGCTGCCAGATCCACGCCCAGATATCTAAAACACTTCACTTCCTCCAGTTTTTCTCCATTCAAACTCACCTCCCAATTGAATTGACCCTCAACCCTACTGTACCTAATAACCTTGCTCTTATTCACATTTATATATCAAGTAAGTAATGTAAGGGTAAGAGAGATGTGGGGAAATAAAAAGAGCGTGGTTGAGAGAGCAGAAGAGGGTGTTTTGAAATGGTTTGGGCACATGGAGAGAATGAGTGAGGAGAGATTGACCAAGAGGATATATGTGTCGGAGGTGGAGGGAACGAGGAGAAGAGGGAGACCAAATTGGAGGTGGAAAGATGGAGTGAAAAAGATTTTGTGTGATCGGGGCCTGAACATGCAGGAGGGTGAAAGGAGGGCAAGAAATAGAGTGAATTGGAGTCATGTGGTATACAGGGGTTGACGTGCTGTCAGAGGATTGAAGCAAGGCATGTGAAGCGTCTGGGGTAAACCATGGAAAGCTGTGTAGGTATGTATATTTGCGTGTGTGGACGTGTGTATGTACATGTGTATGGGGGGGGGGGCCATTTCTTTCGTCTGTTTCCTTGCGCTACCTCGCAAACGCGGGAGACAGCGACAAAGTATAAAAAAAAAAAATATATATATATATATATATATATATATATATATATATATATATATATATATATATATATATATATATATATATATTTTTTTTTTATATACTTTGTCGCTGTTTCCCGCGTTTGCGAGGTAGCGCAAGGAAACAGACGAAAGAAATGGCCCAACCCCCCCCCCCCCATACACATGTACATACACACATCCACACACGCAAATATACATACCTACACAGCTTTCCATGGTTTACCCCAGACGCTTCACATGCCTTGATTCAATCCACTGACAGCACGTCAACCCCTGTATACCACATCGCTCCAATTCACTCTATTCCTTGCCCTCCTTTCACCCTCCTGCATGTTCAGGCCCCGATCACACAAAATCTTTTTCACTCCATCTTTCCACCTCCAATTTGGTCTCCCTCTTCTCCTCGTTCCCTCCACCTCCGACACATATATCCTCTTGGTCAATCTTTCCTCACTCATTCTCTCCATGTGCCCAAACCATTTCAAAACACCCTCTTCTGCTCTCTCAACCACGCTCTTTTTATTTCCACACATCTCTCTTACCCTTACGTTACTTACTCGATCAAACCACCTCACACCACACATTTTCCTCAAACATCTCATTTCCAGCACGTCCATCCTCCTGCGCACAACTCTATCCATAGCCCACGCCTCGCAACCATACAACATTGTTGGAACCACTATTCCTTCAAACATACCCATTTTTGCTTTCCGAGATAATGTTCTCGACTTCCACACATTTTTCAAGGCTCCTAAAATTTTCGCCCCCTCCCCCACCCTATGATCCACTTCCGCTTCCATGGTTCCATCCGCTGACAGATCCACTCCCAGATATCTAAAACACTTCACTTCCTCCAGTTTTTCTCCATTCAAACTCACCTCCCAATTGACTTGACCCTCAACCCTACTGTACCTAATAACCTTGCTCTTATTCACATTTACTCTTAACTTTCTTCTTCCACACACTTTACCAAACTCAGTCACCAGCTTCTGCAGTTTCTCACATGAATCAGCTACCAGCGCTGTATCATCAGCAAACAACAACTGACTCACTTCCCAAGCTCTTTCATCCCCAACAGACTTCATACTTGCCCCTCTTTCCAGGACTCTTGCGTTTACCTCCCTAACAACCCCATCCATAAACAAATTAAACAACCATGGAGACATCACACACCCCTGCCGCAAACCTACATTCACTGAGAACCAATCACTTTCCTCTCTTCCTACACGTACACATGCCTTACATCCTCGATAAAAACTTTTCACTGCTTCTAACAACTTGCCTCCCACACCATATATTCTTAATACCTTCCACAGAGCATCTCTATCAACTCTATCATATGCCTTCTCCAGATCCATAAATGCTACATACAAATCCATTTGCTTTTCTAAGTATTTCTCACATACATTCTTCAAAGCAAACACCTGATCCACACATCCTCTACCACTTCTGAAACCGCACTGCTCTTCCCCAATCTGATGCTCTGTACATGCCTTCACCCTCTCAATCAATACCCTCCCATATAATTTACCAGGAATACTCAACAAACTTATACCTCTGTAATTTAAGCACTCACTCTTATCCCCTTTGCCTTTGTACAATGGCACTATGCACGCATTCCGCCAATCCTCAGGCACCTCACCATGAGTCATACATACATTAAATAACCTTACCAACCAGTCAACAATACAGTCACCCCCTTTTTTAATAAATTCCACTGCAATACCATCCAAACCTGCTGCCTTGCCGGCTTTCATCTTCCGCAAAGCTTTTACTACCTCTTCTCTGTTTACCAAATCATTTTCCCTAACCCTCTCACTTTGCACACCACCTCGACCAAAACACCCTATATCTGCCACTATATATATATATATATATATATATATATATATATATATATATATATATATTTTCTCATACTATTCGCCATTTCCCGCATTAGCGAGGTAGCGTTAAGAACAGAGGACTGGGCCTTTGAGGGAATATCCTCATATGGCCCCCTTCTCTGTTCCTTCTTTGGCTTTGTCGCCGTCTCCCGCGTTAGCGAAGTAGCGCAAGGAAACAGACGAAAGAATTGCCCAACCCACCCACACACACACACACATATACACATACACGTCCACACACGCAAATATACATACCTATACATCTCAATGTATACATATATATACACACACATATACATATATATACACACACAGACATATACATATATACACATGTACATAATTCATACTGTCTGCCTATATTTATTCCCATCGCCACCTCGCCACACATGGAATAACAACCCCCTCCCCCCTCATGTGTGCGAGGTAGCGCTAGGGAAAGACAACAAAGGCCTCATTTGTTCATACTCAGTCTCTAGCAGCCATGTAATAATTCACCGAAACCACAGCTCCCTTTCCACATCCAGGCCCCACAGAACTTTCCATGGTTTACCTTAGACGCTTCACATGCCTTGGTTCAATCAATTGACAGCACGTTGACCCTGGTATACCACATCGTTCCAATTCACTCTATTCCTTGCATGCCTTTCACCCTCCTGCATGTTCAGGCCCCGATCACTCAAAATCTTTTTCACTCCATCTTTCCACCTCCAATTTGGTCTCCCACTTCTTGTTCCCTCCACCTCTGACACATATATCCTCTTGGTCAATCTATCCTCACTCATTCTCTCCATGTGACCAAACCATTTCAAAACATATATATATATATATATATATATATATATATATATATATATATATATATATATATGTGAAGAATGTATGTGAGAAATACTTAGAAAAGCAAATGGATTTGTATGTAGCATTTATGGACCTGGAGAAGGCATATGATAGAGTTGATAGAGATGCTCTGTGGAAGGTATTAAGAATATATGGTGTGGGAGGCAAGTTGTTAGAAGCAAGTTTTTACCGAGGATGTAAGGCATGTGTACGTGTAGGAAGAGAGGAAAGTGATTGGTTCTCAGTGAATATAGGTTTGCGGCAGGGATGTGTGATGTCTCCATGGTTGTTTAATTTGTTTATGGATGGGGTTGTTAGGGAGGTGAATGCAAGAGTTTTGGAAAGAGGGGCAAGTATGAAGTCTGTTGGGAATGAGAGAGCTTGGGAAGTGAGTCAGTTGTTGTTTGCTGATGATACAGCGCTGGTGGCTGATTCATGTGAGAAACTGCAGAAGCTGGTGACTGAGTTTGGTAAAGTGTGTGAAAGAAGAAAGTTAAGAGTAAATGTGAATAAGAGCAAGGTTATTAGGTACAGTAGGGTTGAGGGTCAAGTCAATTGGGAGTTAAGTTTGAATGGAGAAAAACTGGAGGAAGTAAAGTGTTTTAGATATCTGGGAGTGGATCTGGCAGCGGATGGAACCATGGAAGCGGAAGTGAATCATAGTGTGGGGGAGGGGGCGAAAATCCTGGGAGCCTTGAAGAATGTGTGGAAGTCGAGAACATTATCTCGGAAAGCAAAAATGGATATGTTTGAAGTAATAGTGGTTCCAACAATGTTGTATGGTTGCGAGGCGTGGGCTATGGATAGAGTTGTGCGCAGGAGGGTGGATGTGCTGGAAATGAGATGTTTCAGGACAATATGTGGTGTGAGGTGGTTTGATCGAGTAAGTAATGTAAGGGTAAGAGAGATGTGTGGAAATAAAAAGAGCGTGGTTGAGAGAGCAGAAGAGGGTGTTTTGAAATGGTTTGGGCACATGGAGAGAATGAGTGAGGAAAGATTGACCAAGAGGGTATATGTGTCGGAGGTGGAGGGAACGAGGAGAAGTGGGAGACCAAATTGGAGGTGGAAAGATGGAGAGAAAAAGATTTTATGTGATCGGGGCCTGAACATGCAGGAGGGTGAAAGGAGGGCAAGGAATAGAGTGAATTGGATCGATGTGGTATACCGAGGTTGACGTGTGAACGTCTGCGTGTATACATTTGTGTATGGGGGTGGGTTGGGCCATTTCTTTCGTCTGTTTCCTTGCGCTACCTTGCAAACGCGGGAGACAGCAACAAATGCAAAATAAAATAGAATAAATAAAAATATATATATATATATATATATATATTATACTTTGTCACTGTCTCCTGTGTTAGCGAGGTAGTGCAAGGAAACAGGCGAAAGAATGGCCCAATCCACCCACATACTCATGTATATACTTACACACCCACACACGCACATATACATACCAATACATTTCATTGTATACATACATATAGTGAGTGGTGGGATGAAGAAGTAAGAGTATTAGTGAAAGAGAAGAGAGAGGCATTTGGACGATTTTTGCAGGGAAAAAATGAAATTGAGTGGGAGACGTATAAAAGAAAGAGACAGGAGGTCAAGAGAAAGGTGCAAGAGGTGAAAAAAAGGGCAAATGAGAGTTGGGGTGAGAGAGTATCATTAAATTTTAGGGAGAATAAAAAGATGTTCTGGAAGGAGGTAAATAAAGTGCGTAAGACAAGGGAGCAAATGGAAACTTCAGTGAAGGGCGCAAATGGGGAGGTGATAACAAGTAGTGGTGATGTGAGAAGGAAATGGAGTGAGTATTTTGAAGGTTTGTTGAATGTGTTTGATGATAGAGTGGCAGATATAGGGTGTTTTGGTCGAGGTGGTGTGCAAAGTGCGAGGGTTAGGGAAAATGATTTGGTAAACAGAGAAGAGGTAGTAAAAGCTTTGCGGAAGATGAAAGCCGGCAAGGCAGCAGGTTTGGATGGTATTGCAGTGGAATTTATTAAAAAAAGGGGGTGACTGTATTGTTGACTGGTTGGTAAAGTTATTTAATGTATGTATGACGCATGGTGAGGTGCCTGAGGATTGGCGGAATGCTTGCATAGTGCCATCATACAAAGGCAAAGGGGATAAGAGTGAGTGCTCAAATTACAGAGGTATAAGTTTGTTGAGTATTCCTGGCAAATTGTATGGGAGGGTATTGATTGAGAGGGTGAAGGCATGTACAGAGCATCAGATTGGGGAAGAGCAGTGTGGTTTCAGAAGTGGTAGAGGATGTGTGGATCAGGTATTTGCTTTGAAGAATGTATATGAGAAATACTTAGAAAAGCAAATGGATTTGTATGTAGCATTTATGGATCTGGAGAAGGCATATGATAGAGTTGATAGAGATGCTCTGTGGAAGGTATTAAGAATATATGGTGTGGGAGGCAAGTTGTTAGAAGCAGTGAAAAGTTTTTATCGAGGATGTAAGGCATGTGTACATGTAGGAAGAGAGGAAAGTGATTGGTTCTCAGTGAATGTAGGTTTGCGGCAGGGGTGTGTGATGTCTCCATGGTTGTTTAATTTGTTTATGGATGGGGTTGTTAGGGAGGTGAATGCAAGAGTTTTGGAAAGAGGGGCAAGGATGAAGTCTGTTGGGGATGAGAGAGCTTGGGAAGTGAGTCAGTTGTTGTTCGCTGATGATACAGCGCTGGTGGCTGATTCATGTGAGAAACTGCAGAAGCTGGTGACTGAGTTTGGTAAAGTGTGTGAAAGAAGAAAGTTAAGAGTAAATGTGAATAAGAGCAAGGTTATTAGGTACAGTAGGGTTGAGGGTCAAGTCAATTGGGAGGTGAGTTTGAATGGAGAAAAACTGGAGGAAGTGAAGTGTTTTAGATATCTTGGAGTGGATCTGGCAGCGGATGGAAACATGGAAGCAGAAGTGGATCATAGGGTGGGGGAGGGGGCGAAAATTCTGGGGGCCTTGAAGAATGTGTGGAAGTCGAGAACATTATCTCGGAAAGCAAAAATGGGTATGTTTGAAGGAATAGTGGTTCCAACAATGTTGTATGGTTGCGAGGCGTGGACTATGGATAGAGTTGTGCGCAGGAGGATGGATGTGCTGGAAATGAGATGTTTGAGGACAATGTGTGGTGTGAGGTGGTTTGATCGAGTAAGTAACGTAAGGGTAAGAGAGATGTGTGGAAATAAAAAGAGCGTGGTTGAGAGAGCAGAAGAGGGTGTTTTGAAATGGTTTGGTCACATGGAGAGAATGAGTGAGGAAAGATTGACCAAGAGGATATATGTGTCGGAAGTGGAGGGAATGAGGAGAAGAGGGAGACCAAATTGGAGGTGGAAAGATGGAGTGAAAAAGATTTTGAGTGATCGGGGCCTGAACATGCAGGAGGGTGAAAGGAGGGCAAGGAATAGAGTGAATTGGAGCGATGTGGTATACCGGGGTTGACGTGCTGTCAGTGGATTGAATCAAGGCATGTGAAGCGTCTGGGGTAAACCATGGAAAGCTGTGTAGGTATGTATATTTGCGTGTGTGGACGTATGTATATACATGTGTATGGGGGTGGGTTGGGCCATTTCTTTCGTCTGTTTCCTTGCGCTACCTCGCAAACGCGGGAGACCGACAAAGCAAAAAAAAAAAAAAAAAAACATATGCACAGACATATACATATATACACATGTACATATACTTGCTGCCTTCATACATTCCTGTCACCACTCCACCACGCATGAAATGGTACCTCCTCTCCCCGAGTGTATGCGAGGTAGCGCTAGGAAAAGACGACAAAGGCTATGTTTGTTCATACTCAGTAAGTAATGAAATGTTAAGAGAGATGTGTGGTAATAAAAGGAGTGTGGTTGAGAGAGCAGAGGAGGGTATATTGAAATGGTTTGGTCACATGGAAAGAATGAGTGAGGAAAGATTGACAAAGAGGATATATGTCAGAGTTGGAGGGAACAAGGAGAGGTGGGAGACCAAATTGGAGGTGGAAGGATGGAGTGAAAAAGATTTTGAGTGATCTGGGCCAGAACATACAGGAGGGTGAAAGGTGTGCAAGGAATAGAGTGAATTGGAACGATGTCGTATACCGGGCTCAACGTGCTGTCAGTGGATTGAAACAGGGCGTGTGAAGCGTCTGGGGTAAACCATTGAAAGTTTTGTGGGGTCTAGACATTGAAAGGGAGCTGTGGTTTCGGTGCATTACACATGACAGCTAGAGACTGAGTGTGAACGAATGTGTCCTTTGTGGTTTTTTCATAGCACTATCTCGCATGCAAGCGCAGGAGGAGGGGGTGCCATTTCATGTGTGGCGGGCTGGGAACGGGAATGGATGAAGGCAGCAAGTATGAATATGTACATGTGTATATATGTATATGTCTGGGTATGTATATGTATGTGTACATTGAAATGTATAGGTATGTATATGTGCGTGTGTGGGCTTGTATATATATATACATGTGTATGTGGGTGGGTTAGGCCATTCTTTCATCTTTTTCCTTGCTCTACATCACAAGTGAGAAGATGGAGTGAGTATTTTGAAGGTTTCTTGAATGTGTTTGATGATAGAGTGGCAGATATAGGGTGTTTTAGCCAAGGTGGTGTGCAAAGTGAGGGTGAGGGAGAATGATTTGGTAAACAGAGAAGAGGTAGTAAAAGCTTTGTGGAAGTTGAAAGCCGGCAAGGCAGTGGGTTTGGATGGTATTGCAGTGGAATTTATTAAAATAAGGGGGTGACTGTATTGTTGACTGGTTTGTAAGGTTATTTGATGTATGTATGATTCATGGTGAGGTGCCTGAGGATTGGCATAATGCCAGCATAGTGCCATTGTACAAAGGCAAAGGGGATAAAAGTGAGTGCTCAAATTACAGAGGTATAAGACAAGGGAGCAAATGGGAACTTCAGTGAAGGGCGCAAATGGGGAGGTGATAACAAGTAGTGGTGATGTGAGAAGGAGATGGAGTGAGTATTTTGAAGGTTTGTTGAATGTGTTTGATGATAGAGTGGCAGATATAGGGTGTTTTGGTCGAGGTGGTGTGCAAAGTGAGAGGGTTAGGGAAAATGATTTGGTAAACAGAGAAGAGGTAGTAAAAGCTTTGCGGAACATGAAAGCCGGCAAGGCAGCAGGTTTGGATGGTATTGCAGTGGAATTTATTAAAAAAAGGGGGTGACTGTATTGTTGACTGGTTGTTAAGGTTATTTAATGTATGTATGACTCATGGTGAGGTGCCTGAGGATTGGCGGAATGCGTGCATAGTGCCATTGTACAAAGGCAAAGGGGATAAGAGTGAGTGCTCAAATTACAGAGGTATAAGTTTGTTAAGTGTTCCTGGTAAATTATATGGGAGGGTATTGATTGAGACGGTGAAGGCATGTACAGAGCATCAGATTGGGGAAGAGCAGTGTGGTTTCAGAAGTGGTAGAGGATGTGTGGATCAGGTGTTTGCTTTGAGGAATGTATGTGAGAAATACTTAGAAAAGCAAATGGATTTGTATGTAGCATTTATGGACCTGGAGAAGGCATATGATAGAGTTGATAGAGATGTTCTGTGGAAGGTATTAAGAATATATGGTGTGGGAGGCAAGTTGTTAGAAGCAGTGAAAAGTTTTCTCTCTTACCCTTACGTTACTTACTCAATCAAACCACCTCACACCACACATTGTCCTCAAACATCTCATTTCCAGCACATCCATCCTCCTGCGCAACCATACAACATTGTTGGAACCACTATTCCTTCAAACATACCCGTTTTTGCTTTCCGAGATAATGTTCTCGACTTCCACACATTCTTCAAGGCTCCCAGAATTTTCGCCCCCTCCCCCACCCTATGATCCACTTCCGCTTCCATGGTTCCATCCGCTGCCAGATCCACTCCCAGATATCTAAAACACTTCACTTCCTCCAGTTTTTCTCCATTCAAACTTCATACATACATTGAATAACCTTACCAACCAGTCAATAATACAGTCACCCCCTTTTTTAATAAATTCCACCGCAATACCATCCAAACCTGCTGCCTTGCCGGCTTTCATCTTCCGCAAAGCTTTTACTACCCCTTCTCTGTTTACCAAATCATTTTCCCTAACCCTCTCACTTTGCACACCACCTCGACCAAAACACCCTATATCTGCCACTGTATCATCAAACACATTCAACAAACCTTCAAAATACTCACTCCATCTCCTTCTCACATCACCACTACTTGTTATCACCTCCCCATTTGCGCCCTTCACTGAAGTTCCCATTTGCTCCCTTGTCTTATGCACTTTATTTACCTCCTTCCAGAACATCTTTTTATTCTCCCTAAAATTTAATGATACTCTCTCACTCCAACTCTCATTTGCCCTCTTTTTCACCTCTTGCATCTTTCTCTTGACCTCCTGTCTCTTTCTTTTATACATCTCCCACTCAATTGCATTTTTTCCCTGCAAAAATCGTCCAAATGCCTCTCTCTTCTCTTTCACTAATAATCTTACTTCTTCATCCCACCACTCACTAGCCTTTCTAATCAACCCACCTCCCATGCTTCTCATGGCACAAGCATCTTTTGCGCAATCCATCACTGATTCCCTAAATACATCCCATTCCTCCCCCACTCCCCTTACTTCCATTGTTCTCACCTTTTTCCATTCTGTACTCAGTCTCTCCTGGTACTTCCTCACACAAGTCTCCTTCCCAAGCTCACTTACTCTCACCTCCCTCTTCACCCCAACATTCACTCTTCTTTTCTGAAAACCCATATAAATCTTCACCTTAGCCTCCACAAGATAATGATCAGACATCCCTCCAGTTGCACCTCTCAGCACATTAACATCCAAAAGTCTCTCTTTCGCACGCCTGTCAACTAACACCTAATCCAATAATGCTCTCTGGCCATCTCTCCTACTTACATACGTATACTTATGTATATCTCGCTTTTTAAACCAGGTATTCCCAATCACCAGTCCTTTTTCAGCACATAAATCTACAAGCTCTTCACCATTTCCATTTACAACACTGAACAGCCCATGTATACCAATTATTCCCTCAACTGCCACATTACTCACCTTTGCATTCAAATCACCCATCACTATAACCCAGTCTCATGCATCAAAACCACTAACACACTCATTCAGCTGCTCCCAGAGCACTTGCCTCTCTTGATCTTTCTTCTCATGCCCAGGTGCATATGCACCAATAATCACCCATCTCTCTCCATCAACTTTCAGTTTTACCCATATTAATCGAGAATTTACTTTCTTACATTCTATCACATACTCCCACAACTCCTGTTTCAGGAGTAGTGCTATACTCCCACAACTCCTGTTTCAGGAGTAGTGCTACTCCTTCCCTTGCTCTTGTCCTCTCACTAACCCCTGACTTTACTCCCAAGACATTCCCAAACCACTCTTCCCCTTTACCCTTGAGCTTCGTTTCACTCAGAGCCAAAACATCCAGGTTCCTTTCCTCAAACATACTACCTATCTCTCCTTTTTTCACATCTTGGTTACATCCACACACATTTAGACACCCCAGTCAGAGCCTTCGAGGAGGATGAGCACTCCCCGCGTGACTCCTTCTTCTGTTTCCCATTTTAGAAAGTTAAAAAATACAAGGAGGGGAGGATTTCTGGCCCCCCGCTCCCGTCCCCTCTAGTCGCCTTCTACGACACGCGAGGAATGCGAGGGAAGTATTCTTTCACCCCTATCCCCAGGGATAATATATATATATATACGTACATATATACATACGCATACACATGCACATACACACACCCACACACACACACACACACACACATGTGTGTGGTGGGAATAAATAAAGGCAGACTGTGATTTATGTACATGTGTATATATGTATATGTCTGTGTGTGTATATATATGTATACGTTGAGATGTATAGGTATGCATATTTGCGTGTATGGACGTTTATGTAAATACATGTGTATGTGGGTGGGTTGGGCCATTCTTTCGTCTGTTTTCTTGCGCTATCTCTTTAACGTGGGAGACAGCAAAAAAGCAAAATGAATAAATAAATAAATAAATAAATGATATGAATGAGAGAAAGCCAAGAATTATAAAGAAAACCACTCTTGAATAGGAAGCTATATTGTAAAACATATGTGAGTATATTTACCAGATGTAAAATCATGTAAAAATGAGGTGATTTTGTTTGTAGTACATAGACACATACAGTCTAAGAGCCTGAAATGTGAATAATAATGTTCTGTGAAATTTCATTACAGGAAATTATGTTGTAGAGTGTCAAAATTTCATAAAACTAAGCAAAATCTTACCTTCTGTTTATGCCTTGGGCTTCATGTAATGGTCCCTTTAAATGTGAATAGGAGAGAACTAGCATTTGATTGAAGAATAACTTAATTTATTAGTACTGTGCAAACATATATGAATGAAGGAGTGATTAGGAAAAAGAGAAGACGATAGATTGTCAGAGGTAATTAATCAGCCACTTTCCATATCCACAAGGTCTCAGGAATACACAAATCAAAATCACAATTTGCCAGGTTCAGAATTTTGAAATCCTTAGATTATAGTGTTTTTCATATTCCTCTTATTGATATTTAATTAGGGAGTTCATTATTTATACTCATACCTTTTTTAAACAGTCATCCAAAATGTTCATCTAATTGCATAGGTCTCTCCTGTGTATCCTACCCCATGGATGTTACTTTTGTAATTTTGCACTACAAATAAACTTACGGACATTGAGATCTTAACCTTATATTTCAACAGGTTACCTGTTGTGTTATACGGGTGGTGAATGCCATCCAAAAATGAACATTGGAAAAATTAGCTTGATAATTTGTGAGTTTTCTTTAGAGAAACTAATTAACTGGTCATGGGTAAGGTGATTTCATATAATTTTTTATATTTTAGCAGTGATTGTCAGAGCTGTTTCATAAAGATGTTATCAAGTAATCTCAGTGTTCCTTTCTTCAAAATATATCGGAAATATTTTATTCCTACCTGCTTTGTAAAATGATGTGGGTCTTAGACACCTTAGATAATCAGTTAATGTTGATATCACATTAGTTTTAGATTTTAATGGCAGTTAAGAATCAGACTTAGTGACAAGGCCTGTGTGTGATGTTTCCTGTAAACTAATGTAGAGAAGATGTTATTCTCTGGAAACATCAGTATCTTCAACAGGAAGTTTGTTCTGATATTCATTGTCAAAAAGTGAACAAGTGAATAAATTGATAATCTTTTGATATGTTTTTGAACAAAAACATATCATAAGCATTTCTGTCATAGAATGAAGGCTTAAAACTAATGACCTAATCATCAGCTTACATAACAATGTTTGCCTCATGTACAAGGATGATAGGCAGGCAAACCAAGGCATGGGAAGAAAAACTGATAATATTATTTGAGGCACTAATTCTTTCATGAATTGGCTGTTGCTGCATTTTAACATTACCTTACAAGGTAGGTAACATAGAGGAATTAGAAAGTGTCCAGAGAATTTTCATAACCCATATTATGTGGTAAAGGAACTGACTTACTCAGAATGACTGAAATCTCTGAGGCTATACTCCCTAGACTGCAGATGGGAAAGGTATATAGTCATCTATACCTGGAAAGTCATAGAACATACAGTTCCCAGCTTTCGTTGGAAATAACATTCTTTTCGCATGACAGGCATGGAAGACCTTTTACAGTACTACCTCTGAAATTCAAGGGTGCAATATGCACAAAAAGAGATACCTTAAGCATAAGGAGGCCAAGACTCTTCTATACCTTGTATATTATCATCAGAAATAGAATGGGATGTGCAGTTTCATCCTGTCAACAGTGGTGAGAGAAGAAAGTAAAGAGACTGACTTTGAGGATTCATGTCAAAAGTGGAATGAAAGTGTTGGAGATGAAGGTTATGGGTTAGTTGATTGGGGCTTAAAAATTCAGGAGGGCAAGAGGCATGCAACAGATTAAATGAATTGGAGTATTGTGATAAGTATTTGGAGGGGTGAATTGCTGTCTGTGGACTGGACTAGAACATGTGAAGTGTTCAAGGTAGGGATTGGTTGTGAATTATAGTCTCACATTTCATTCTGTTCCACTTGACAGCTAGAGATTGAACGTACATGAGACGAAACAATTGTTTGCTTGTTTCTGATGCCACTTAAATGAAATAAGAAAGGCAGTTAGGTAAAAGAAAAAATGTGACTGAGGTATATTGTGATGCTAGCTTCTTTATCTCCTATTTTTTATCTTTTCATTGTTGTGACTTCAACAGCATGTCACAATATCTTACACCATTATATTAAACTGTGTTACTGTATTGTGTACTATGTTTTTCCAATATGCTGAACAAAATTAATTTCATGATGTATTATACCATGTATTTTGTTGCTTTATATTGCACAATTTCATATTTCAGTGTGTTACATATTTTGATTCCGACAATGCTTATGATAAAGTGAACAGGAAATCACAAGGAAGATTTGAGATTGGATGATTTTCATGGAAGACTTTTGAATGATGTTACTTGCATTTAGACAATGCATAGGATAAAGTGAAAAGGAAATCGCTAGGCAGTATTGAGATTGGATGATTAGCATGGATGACTTTTGAATGCTGTTTCGAGCTTTTACAGTGGAAGTAATTGGAGAGTAAGTGGTAGTGTTGGTATGAGTGAGTGGTTTGAAGTAGATATGTGAGTGCATATAAGATGTTTGAATTCACCATGGTTATTTAATATTTTTATGTATGGGGCATTACATTAGTTAATAGTGCAGTAGGATGAATTAGGTAACACAATCATGGAGAAAGTACGTTCTGTAAAAGTTGCTGGAGTAGTTGCATTCAGATATTGCTGTGTTGTTAGATAAATCAGAAGAGGCTGGGGTAAATTATATGCTAGTGTGATGGTGCGTAAGACAAGAGAACAAATGGGAACATCGGTGAAGGGGGCTATTGGGGAGGTAATTACAATTAGTGGTGATGTGAGAAGGAGATAAAGTGAGTATTTTGAAGGTTTGTTGAATGTGTTAGACGATAGGGTGGCAGATATAGGTTGTTTGGTCGAGGTGGTGTGCAAAGTGAAAGGGTCTGGGAGAATGGTTTGGTAAACTGAGAAGAGGTAGTGGAGGCTTTGCAGAAGATGAAAGCTTGCAAGGTGGTGGGTTTGGATGGTATTGCAGTGGAATTTATTAAAAAAGGGGTGACTGTATTGTTGACTGGTTGGTGAGGATATTCACTGTATGTATGGCTCATGGTGAAATGCCTGAGGATTGGTGGAATGCATGCATAGTCCCATTGTACAGAGGCAAAGGGTATAAAGGTTATTGTTCATATTACAAAGTTATAAGTTTGTTGGGTATTCCTGGGAAATTGTATGGTTTGGTCACATGGAGAGAATGAGTGAGGAAAGATTCACAAAGAGGATATATGTGTCAGAGGTGGAGGGAATGAGGAGAAGTGGGAGACCAAATTGGAGGTGGAAGGATGGAGTGAAAAAGATTCTGAGCGATCAGAGCTTGAACATGCAAGAGGGTAAAAGGCATGCAAGGAAGAGAGTGAATTGGAAAGATGTGGTATACCGGGGTCGACTTGCTGTCAAATGGGTCCTAGTGCTACTTCGTGCACGTGTGGGGGGAGGAGGGTGCCATATCATGTGTGGCGGGGTGGCAATGGGAATGGATGAAGGCAGCATGTATGTATATGTACATGTGTATATATATGTACATGTCTGTGTATGTATGTGTATGTTGAAATGTATAGGTATGTATATGTGCATATGTGGGCATGTATATATACACATGTGTATGTGGGTGGGTTGGGCCATTCTTTCATCTGTTTCCTTGGGCTACCTCACTAACGTGGGAGACAGCGACATAGTATGATGAATAAATGAATATAATGGTGTATGTAGGAGCCGGATGCTTCTGAAAGCAAATTTGAATAAGGGTAAGGGACTTGTATTTGAAAGGAATGGGGGTTCAAAGTGTTGTCTAAGTTTGCATAGTGAGGACCTGGAAGTTATGTATGAGTTTGAATTAGATTAGATTAATTTGAATTTAAATTCAAGTCATGCATGGTAGGGAAATGGAGGTACACTGAAAGCTGAGAATCTTAAGCATTTTGTGTGCAAGAAGTTAGCATGAAGGAGCGCTTCACCCAGTGCTTAAGTTTGGATATGAAAAAAAGAGTATACAGATTCGGATGAATGAAAATTAGGAGCATTGAGATTGTGAACTTACACAGCATAATTTGAATTAGATGTATAGATAGAATGTAATGACAATGAGAGAAGAATATGTGGTATGAAAAATCATTAGAAAGGTCCATGTATGAAATACTTTTAGATGGCATGGTCATGTCGACTGCATGACAGACGATAGGTTAGTTAAAAATTATATAGTAATACAGTAAAAAGTACAATGTAAGAGATTGGATAGATGCATTGATAGAATTTATATATCAAATAAGGATGGTAAAAGAATGTTTAAGGTCAGATGAAATAAAAGCATTTTGTGAATGAAGACACTTGGCTGACTTACTGAGTCAGCATAATGTGCAATGTGAAAAGTATGAGGTACTTTATACTATGATTATGGAAGTCCAGATTTCACTTTAAACTCTTTGGACTTCGGTAGAGAATGTAATGGAGATTGTGTGTACCTGTGCAACCCCTTGGAGTGGAAAGGGAGTTGATTATGATGCAGAGATATTTGATAGTTATTTACAAAGAATTACTTCATGAGAATTTAACCAAAACAGTATTACCAACCATTTTAACCATCTTTTTTTTTTTTTTTTTTTTTTTCCCCAAAAGAAGGAACAGAGAAGAGGGCCAGGTGAGGATATTCCCTCAAAGGCCCAATCCTCTGTTCTTAACGCCACCTCGCTATCGCGGGAAATAGCGAATAGTATGAAAAAAAAAAATAAAGGTGAATAAGAGATGGAATGAGTATTTTGAAGGACTTAAAGTGTTTGGTGATGGGATTACAGTTATGGGGTATTTAGGAATTGGAGGTATGGGAAGTAAGGGATTCATGGTAAATGATGTGGCAAAAAGGGAAGAGGTGGTGAAAGTCTTACGTGAGATAATGTATGGTAAAGCAGTTGAAGTTTTCAAGAAAGAGGTTTAGAGTGTTATGAATTGGTTAGTCAGGATTTTTAGTGCATGTATGGCTCATTGTGACTTGCTTAAGACTGGCAAGATGTCCCTTCAGTGCCATTATATAAAGTCAAGGGAGAAAAAATAGAATGATTTACATATTACTACATGGTAAGTTGTATGGGAGAGTGGTGATGGTGAGGGTGGTGTCATGTACAAATCACAGACTGGGGAAGAAAAATGTGATTTCAGGAATGGTAGAGGACTAAGTGTTTGCTTTGAAAGTTCTGTGTGAGGAGTACTGAGAGAAACAGAAGGATTTGCATTTGGCATATGTGAAACTAAAGAGAAAGCCTGTGATAGGGAGAAACAGAAGGATTTTGATATGGCATTTATGTATGTGAAGAAAGCTTATGATGGGGTTTCATAGAGGTGCTTTGTGGAAGGTCTTATGAAGACATGGTGTGCAGGTCTGCAGTATGTTAGGAGGCAGAGTGCTTTGGAGGCAAGTCAGTTGCTGCTTGCAGATTGCATGGCTCTGGTGTAAGATCTGAGTGAGAAATTGCTGAAGTTTTGGAGGGTGTGTCAGAGGAGGAAGTGTAGAGTTAATGTGAATGAAAGCATTGTAACAAGGCTAACCAGGGGAGAAAGACACTTATTTTAGTGAGTTTGAGGAGAGAGAACATGAAACAGGTAGGGTGTTTTAGACTTTTAGACACTTGGGAGAGGATATGGTAGAAATTGGAACTTTGGGATATGAAGTGAACCATAGGGTGGGTGAGAGGGCATAGTTCCTGTTTGTATACATTGAGAAGTACGTGGAAAGAGCTTATTGTCTGTGAGGGCAAAGATGGGTATGTTTGGTGGTATTGTAGTTCCACTGGTGTTGTATGCTGGATTTTTGGTCAGTATAGTAGTCTCGTGGGATTGTATTTTGAGTATGTTTGTTGGTTTATTAGTCTCACTGGGACTGTATGGATGTAAGTCAGGGGCGTTAGATATCTAGCCAGAGTACGAGAGAGAGTGGATGTGTTGGAAATGAAATACTTGAGGACAGTATGTGGTGTGAGGAATGTCAGTTGAGTAACATCATTAGAGAGAGGTGTGATGAGGAATGTCTGTTGAGTGACATCATGAGAGAGAGGTGTGATAGTATGAAGAATATGTTTTGAGAACTGAGTAGGGTGTGCTGAAATGAGATGGAGATAAGGAAAGGATGAATAAGAAAGGACTGATTAGGAGGATAAATGCATCAGAAGTGGAAGGAACAGAGAGAAAGGGGAGACTTAGGACAAAATGGAAGGATGGAGTGAAAGATACTTTGAGTTATTGGAGTCTGAACATGGAGGGTGGGAGGCATCATTGAGATAGACCAAATTGAAATTATGTTGCACACAAGGGGTGCCATTCTTTTGCTGGGTTAGACCAGGGCAGTGGTCAGGGAAAACCATGGAAAGGTCTAGAAATTGGCTGTGGATAGGGGTACCCTGGTTTCCGAGCATTGTACATGACACCCAGAGAGTGGATATGAATAAATTAGTGCTGTTTCTTTCTGTGTTCTTGGTGCTTCTTCGCTGAAGTGGGAAAGAGGAAACAAGTATTGTATAAAAGATTTTTATTAACATGTTAACGAAGTAAATTTTTTATGAATCATTGTATAAGTTGTGTTAATCAAAAAAGAGTTGCCAAACTTAAGTAATGCTTATATATTTTGTATCTTAATTCCTTTACAGGCCCTGGTGCCAACATGAGCTACTTGCCTCCTTGGGCACCGGCATCAGGAGGGGGACATTATCCTCCTCATGTGCTCTCCCCACACTCCAGTTCCACCTCTTCTCACTCACCTCATACGTCACACAACACAACTCAACCACTAAGCAGTGCATCAGTGTATCAGAATCTCTCCCCTGTTGTAAAAAGTACTTCAGGTGCAAGTGTTTCAGTTACACAGTCTAATAGTGCACCCAAGCTATCTACTGTCCCCTCTTCCGGTTCTGCATCTTCTTCCACATCAGCAATTTCATCTCCGCCATCTGCATCTTCACTTTCTATTGGTGATACATATGAGCCCCAGGGCTTCCAGCGCCCAGATACACCTGCACCAAAGCGTCCTGACTTGGGAGATGTTGTCAAATCAGAAAATGTCAGTACAATTGATACTCCGCCTTCTGAAATGTTACTTGCCCTTGCTGGACCCAGCTCACTGGACCTCAAATCACCCAGAAAGTATGTTAGAAGGTATGACTTTGTTTCATACATGAAATTCATGATTGATTCCAGTTCCTTTGTATTTATTTTTCTAACAATTTTCAAGATTGAATTAAAAGATTATATTCAAGCAGTGTTCCAATATCTGCACAGGATTAGTAGAGAAGATGGTCAGAACTCTGAAAAGTTCATAAAGATAAATAGATTTAAAATTATTTTTTGAGCATGTTGTATTTACAGATCACCAGCAAAATATCCAGCTCCGGAACAGTTAGCTAGTCCAGTCATGTTTTCATACCAAGGCAGAGGGAGACCACGGAAAAATTGGACTCATGCAACGGTAGGGATATTTTGACTTTTTTGTGTTCACTAGTTTTTAAATGTATATTTAATATAATTTCATTCTAGAACAGGAATTTCGTACTGCAAACTGACATTTATTTTCTCAAATCTTTAATTTTCGGTATAATTTTGCATGAATGATTTCTAGTATTTTGTAACCAGTGTACTTCTCTCATAATTGTATGGCATCCAGGAGGTGGGATGTGGGATGCGGGCAGCTGAGAAAGGATATTGAGTGGTGGGATGATGATGTAAAGTTGCTAGTGTAAGAGAAAAAGAGAGATGAATAGGCTTTACTTACAAAGGAGTGCAATTGATTGGAAGATGTACAGTGCAAGAGAAAGTGACAGCTTGTCAAGAGGAAGGTGCAGGAACTGACAAAGAGGACAAATGAGAATTGGGATGAGTACGTATCAAACTTCAGGTAGGAGGGTGATAGTGTGAGAAGAATGAGAACAAAAGGGAACATTGATGAAGGGGGGACAATGGGTAAGTAGTAACAGGCAGAGATGAGGTGAACAGGAGATTGAGTATGAGTACTTTGAAGGATTGTTGAATGTGTTTGATGATAGGATGGCAGATGGAGGGTGTTTGTGTCAGAGAGGTATGCAAATTGAGAGTATGGCAAGTGGTTTGGTGAAAACAGATGAGGTTGTGAAAGCTGTGACTAAGATGAAATATGAGATGGCAACTGAAGTAGATGGTATTGCAGCTGAATTTCTTAAGAAAGGAAGTGACTGTATGGTTGATTTTCTAGTTAGGATTTTCATTGTATGTAAAGATTATGAGGATTGGCAGAGTGTACGTATAGTGCCATTGGAAGAGGCAAATAGTACAAAGATGAATTATAGAGGTATAACTTTTTAAGTGTACCTGGTAATTAGTATGAAAGAGTGGTGATTGAGAGGGTGGTGGCATGCACCGAGCATCAGACTGGGGAGGAACAGTGTGGTTTCAGAAATGGAAGTGGATGTATAGATCTGTTGTTTGCTGTAAATGTGTGTGAGATATACTTTGAGGAAAAGAGGAATTTGTGTGCAATTTTTATGGTTATGAAGAAGGCATATGATAGGATTGATAGAGATTCTTTGTATAAGGTGTTATGAGTATGTGGTATGGGAGGAAAGCTATTTGGAACAGTGAGGAGTTTGTATGAAGAGAGTAAGGCATGTGTGCAAGAAGAGGATGAGTGATTCCAGATGAAGATGGGTCTGCAGCAAGGGTTTGTGATATCACCATAGTTGCTTGATTTGTTTATGGTTGAGGTGGTGAGGGATTTAAAGAAAAGGGTTTTGGAGAGAGGGGCAAATATGCAATCTGTTAGGGGTTAGGGGACCTGGAAGGTGAGTCAGTTTAATGTCTGCTGATGACACAGCACTGGTGGTAGATTTGAGTAAGAATGCAGAAGTTGGTATCTAGGTTTGGGAGAGTGCGTGAATAGAGAATGTTGAGAGTAAACCAGAATAAAAGTAAGATTAAGTATTAAGTTTAGCTGTGGAAAGGTACAGGTCAGTTGGGGTGAGAATTTGAATGGAGAAAACTTTGAGGAATTTAAGTGTTTTAGATACCTGAGAGTGAACATGGTAGCAAATGGAACCATGGATGCTGAGGTAAGGCATGGATGGTTGAGGGAGTGAAGGTCCTAGGAGCATTCAGTAATGTGTGGAAAGAAAGTCCACTATCTGGTTGGGCAAAAATGGGTATATTTGAAGGCATAGTAGTCCTAACAATGTTGTATAGATGCAAAGCATGTGGTGTTAGGAGGATTGATTAAGAAATGATATGGTAAGATAGAGGTTTGGTAGTAAGAAGAGTATGGTTGAGGGAACTGAAGAGGATGCTCTGAAATGGTTTGAACATATTGAGAGTATGACTGAGGAGAGGTTGACAAAGAGATTTGTCAGAAGTGTAGGGGACAAGAAGGGGAAGGCCATATTTGAGTTAGAAGGAATGAGTAAATAATGTTTAGAAAGCTTTGGCCCTGAACATGCAGGAGGGTGAAATACATTTGCTACCAGTGAAATTAACCAAGTTATATGATGCAGCTGATTATGGATAGGAGACTGTATCATAAGTACATTACACATGACAGCTAGAGAATGAATGCAAGTTAATGTGGCTTTTTCTTCTTGGCTGTAACTCACTAACACAAGAAACAGCAAGCAAGTATGATAGACAGAGAGAATTGGCTGTAACTCACTAACACAAGAAACAGCAAGCAAGTATGAAAGACAGAGAGAATTGAGAAATACAGGACCTCTTGATTTATGCAGTAGTTACATACTTGAAAATGGCTGTTTGAACTAAAAATGCAAAAATCAAATAATTTAACTAATAGAGATTAGGATGTTTTGTTATTATTAAGACAGTACCAAATATTAAATCAAAGAAAAACTAAAGTAAGTATGTACCAGGAAATATGAAATCCGTACAGTGAATTTTATTAACAAGAACAGAATCTAACAGACTTTGAATCTTAGTGCAGTCTTCTCTTAATGGGAAATTTATGATCTCTAAGGCATTCTCTTCCAAAATATTTTGGTCTCATCCACATTAAAAATCCACTTAGGAAAAAATAACCTCCTTTTTTAGTAATGGTGTTGAGGGTTTTTGGGAATTTTTTGGCAGCAGTGACATCAGCAGAAGCTGCCTTACCAATCATCTTCATGTGGTAGTTGTAGTTTCCTAAAATTTGCAAACCAACAAGGATTTGCTTGAAATGTCTTCACTACTCTTTCTGCCTTTGTCAAGTCCTCATATATGTAATCTGGGCCTTTGCTTGTATGTCAGTCATGCTTACAGGAACTTCATCATGAGTTTGGTGTTCAGTCATTATGCTCAGCATTCGTTCCATTCTCTCAAGAATCAAATATTGGGAATACAAGGTCTTTCGTGCACTGATTAATGTTTCGCTCTTGACACTCTCCTAGATTTCTCTGCACTGTCACAGATAGTCTGTAGGGTAGATTTACTAATTGCAAGGGCACACTTAATACAACCTGTGTTCACTCACCCTTTTCATAATGTTGGAGCACATACATTTTATCTCAGTGGTAATAGCCTTATGTTTCTTAGCACCACTGACACCGGGAAAATTTTAAAGATGGTTTGGTGTCATGAAGCTTGGGGCAAAATATGTGCAATAAACAATATACTGCAGCACAAAATGCTGTATTTCTCCATAACTATTGAGTGCATCCTTGCCATGCATACAAGTGCTTCTTGCATGGCACTATCAGCAGCACACGATCATTCTGGCAACCCAATGATGATTGCTTTATTCCAAACTTAAGTCTGCATAAATTAAAGATGATGTAAATGGATCATGTACGTTATTCCAGAAATGGTATAAATCAAGTACACATAAATCGAGAGGTATCTATGTTTGGGTCTTCCAAGTCATTTGTTATGTGAATACCATTGCTGTATGTTTTGTATATTTCAGTATTTAAACTTATATTTTTCATGGATAACTACAGTAGGACATCTCAAGTCTGGCAGCCTTGGGGCCAAGAAGTTGCTGGATTTTTGGAATTTTTCTGATTTTGAATACCATAGGGACCTGACAGCAGATTGAATGAATTATAAGTCTGTGAAGTTTTCCCATTATCTAAGTTTATGTAAGTTTTAAACATAACATCTTCAATTATGTACTATGCTCATCAAAACTTCTTGACTGCTTCTGATCCCAAAGTATATTTGTACATTAAGGATGATAGTTGTATACTTAATTGAAGTGCTGAGGTTTCGTCTGGCTCTGTCGAGGTTGAAGGTGAGTTACCATGAATGCTATCTTGCTTCAGTGAGGTTGATGCCTCAGAAGGGGCAGGTCACTTATTTCATCCATTGTAGGAGTTGGTGTTTATAAGTATGGAAGATCATCAAATCTTCTTGTGCTCAGCAGTGTCAGGCAAGGGGTGTGATGAGGGGATTAGAATTACTGTACTTGGGAATGTGCAAGGCTTTAGTGACCCCTTAAGCAGTTCTTTCAGTGTAACTCATGTAATCAGGATTTTCTCTGATTAGATTAGATTAGATTTCCCCTGCTGAGAGATGAAATTTTTCTGTTCCAAAAACCAATTACAGTGCTGTATTTGGGGAGTTTTCACTTTTCAGAATGTTGGATTTGAGACATTCTTCTGTAGTAACACCATAATCTATGATACATTAAAGATGCTGTATATACCAGTAATGATAGACTATTACAGGAGCAGAAAAACTATTTCCCTGTTTATCTGCTTCTTGTAGTTTTCTTGTGAGCTGTTAGATGAAGGGAGAGAATGCTTGACTAGATTATGCCTCATTCATACTAATTGCTTGCAAAAAATATATCTTTTGAATCCTGAGAATGGCCTGAAAAATCTATTAAAGTCTGTTTGAAATGTATTCCACTGTATGCAAATAATTTGCATTCATGTACAGATGATGCATATTCTGCATTCCAATAAACTTATGCATGCATTCTTATGAAGCTACTTCTGTCAACCAGTTTGAAATATCACTTGAAACTCATTTTTGCAATGTTAGGTTTGTCAGATGCAAGAGTGAATGTTGTGAAACCAGAAATATGGAATTTTTTCATATATATAGGTCTTCAACTTGAAGCTGCTCAAATTTATCATCTGTCTGTCTACCTATATCTCTGATGCTTGTTCTCTTTGGAAACTCCCTTGAGGATCTGGCCAAAGCAAATTCTCCTTTACTGGTGAACTCCAGTGGCAAAAATTATCATTATATACAATATGGTTTCAGTGCATTACACATAACAGGTCGTGTATGGATGTGAGAGCATGTGGCCTTTCATTGTTTGTTTCCTGGTGCTACCTCACTGATGCAGGGGATGGCGATGTTTTTTCCTGTGGGTTGAGATAGCACAGGGAATGGATGAAGGCAAGCAGTATGAATATGTGCATATATATATATATATATATGTCGAGTAAGTAATAATAGGGTAAGAGAGATGTGCGGTAATAAAAAGAATGTGGTTGAGAGAGCAGAGGTGGGTGTTTTGAAATGGTTTGGTCACATGGAGAGAATGAGTGAGGAGAGATTGACAAAAAGGATATATGTGTCAGAGGTGGAGGGAACGAGGAGAAGTGGGAGACCAAATTGGAGGTGGAAGGATGGAGTGAAAAAGATTTTGAGTGATCGGGGCCTGAACATGCAGGAGGGTGAAAGATGTGCAAGGAATAGAGTGAATTGGAACAATGTGGTATACCGGGGTCGACGTGCTGTCAGTGGATTGAACCAGGGCATGTGAAGCATCTGGAGTAAACCATGGAAAGTTGTGTGGGGCCTGGATGTGGAACGGGAGCTGTGGTTTCGGTGCATTATTACATGACAGCTAGAGACTGAGTGTGAATGAGTGTGGCCTTTATTGTCTTTTCCTAGCGCTACCTTGCACACATGAGGGGGAGGGGGTTGTTATTTCATGTGTGCTGGGGTGGCGATGGGAATTAATAAGGGCAGACAGTATGAATTATGTACATGTGTATATATGTATATGTCTGTGTGTGTATATATATGTATACGTTGAGATTTATAGGTATGTATATTTGCGTGGGTGGACGTGTATGTATATACATGTGTATGTGGGTGGGTTGGGCCATTCTTTTGTCTGTTTCCTTGCGCTACCTTGTTAACGCGGGAGACAGCGACAAAGCAAAATAAATATATAAAAAAAATGATATATATATATATATATATATATATATATATATATATATATATATATATATATATATATATATATGGAGTGAAAAAGATTTTGAGTGATCGGGGCCTGAAGATGCAGGAGGGTGAAAGGCGGGCAAGGAATAGAGTGAATTGGATCGATGTGGTATACCGGGGTTGACGTGCTGTCAGTGGATTGAATCAGGGCATGTGAAGCGTCTTGGGTAAACCATGGTAAGTTGTGTGGGGCCTGGATGTGGAAAGGGAGCTGTGGTTTCGGGCATTATTGCATGACAACTAGAGACTGAGTGTGAACGAATGGGGCCTTTGTTGTCTTTTCCTAGCGCTACCTCGCACACATGAGGGGGGAGGGGGATGGTATTCCAGGCATGGCGAGGTGGCGATGGGAATGAATAAAGGCAGACAGTGTGAATTGTGTGCTTGGGTATATATGTATGTGTCTGTAAGTGTATATATATGTGTACATTGAGATGTATAGGTATGTATATTTGCGTGTGTGGACGTGTATGTATATACATGTGTATGGGGGTGGGTTGGGCCATTTCTTTCGTCTGTTTCCTTGCACTACCTCGCAAACGCAGGAGACAGCGACAAAGCAAAATGAATAAATAAATTAATATATATATTTATTTAATTATTCATTATACTTAATCGCCATCTCCCACTTCAGCAAGGTAGTGCAAGGAAACAGACGAGGAATGGCCCAACCTACCCACAAACACATGTACATATGTAAATGCCCATACTCGAACAGAAACATACATATACATTTCAACATATACATGCACAGACATATACACATTTACATATGCTGCCTTCATCCATTCCCGTTGTTACCTGCCACACATGAAATAACAAACCCCCTCCAGCGAGGTAGCATCAGGAAAAAACATTAAGGCCACATTCATTGTTCGGTCTCTAGCAATCATGTCTGATGCACCGAAACCACAGCTCCCTTTCCACATCCAGGCCCCACAGTCCTTTCCATGGTTTACAGTAGATGCTTCACCTTCCCTGGTTCAATCCATTGACAGCATGTTGACCCCAGTATACCACATCGTTCCAATTCACTCTTATTCCTTGCACGCCTTTCATCCTCCTATATGCTCAGACCCCAATCGCTGAAAATCTTTTTCATTACGTCCTTCCACTTCCAATTTGGTCTCCCGCTTCTCCTTGTTTCCTCCACCTCTGACACATTTATCCTCTTTGTCAATCTTTCCTCACTCATTCTCTCTATGTGTCCAAACCATTTCAACACACCCTCTTATGATCTCTTAACCACACTCATTTTATTACCACACTTCTCTCTCACCCTTTCGTTACTTACTCTATCAAACCACCTCACACCACATATTATCCTCAAACATTTCATTTCCAACACATCTACCCTCCTCCGCACAACCCTACCTTTAGCCCATGCCTCACACCCTTATAGCATTGTTGGAACCACTGTTCCTTCAAACATACCAATTTTTGCTCTCTGAGATAACTTTCTTGCCCCTCCCCCACCCTGTGACTCACTTCCGCTTCCATGGTTCCATCTGCTGCTAAGTCCACTCCCAGATATCTAAAAGACTTCACTTCCTCCAGTTTTTGTCCATTCAAACACCTCCAAATTTACTTGTCCCTCAACTCTACTGAACCTAAGGACTTTGCTCTTATTTACATTTTCTCTCAACTTTCTTCTTTCTTTACGTATATGCATGTGTATATGAGTGGATGGGCCATTCTTCATCTGTGTATATTTACATGTATGTGTATGTATATGTATATGTAATATACTTCCCAGGTATTCCACACATGTTGTAGAAGGCAACTAAAGGGGATGGGAGTAGGGGGGGGTTGAAATCCCTCCCCTTCCTGTATTTTAGTTTCTAAAAGAGGAAACATCAAAAGGAGTTAAGCAGGGAGTGTTCATCCTCCTTGAAGGCTCAGATTGGAGTGTCAGAATGTGTGTAGATGTGACTAAGATGAGAAGAAAGGAGAGATAGGTAGTATGTGTGAGGAAATAAACCAGGAGTTCTGGCTCTGAGTGAAATGGAAGCTCAAGGTAAAGGGGAAGCATGGTTTGGAAAAGTCTTGGGAGTAAAGTCAGGTGTTGGTGAGAGGACAAGAGCTAAGGAAGGAGTAGCACTACTCCTGAAGGAGGAGTTGTGGGAGTGTGATTGAGTGCAAGGAAGTAAATTTAGATTGATGTGGGTAAAACTGAAAGTGGATGGAGAGAGATGGGTGAAATATTGTTTATACACCTGGTCACAAGAAGAAAGATCTTGAGAGGCAAGTGTTTTGGGAGCAGCTGAGTGAATGTGTCAGCAATTTTGGTGCATGAGACCAGGTGTTAGTGATGGGTGATTTGAATGTGAAGGTGAGTATTTGTAATGTTAATAATGTTATTTGAGGTAGAAAAACAAGAGTGAAAAAAGATTTTGAGTGGTTGGGGCCTGAACATGCAGGAGGACAAGCAGTCTGCAAAGAATAAGAGTGAATTGGAACAATGTGGTATACCAAGGTTGATGTGCTGTCAATGGGCTGAACCGGGGCATATGAAACATCTGTGGTTTTGGTGCATTACACATGTCAGCTACAGACAGAGTGTGAACGAATGTGGCCTTTTTTTGTGTTTTTCTGGTGCTACCTTGCTGACACAAGGTAGGAATGGTATCTCTTAAGGAGTGGGGTGCACCAAGAATGGAGTAAGGCAATTAAGTATGAATATGTCTTTGTATTTGTATGTATATATGTATACGTTGATATGTATAAGTAGGTGTATGTGTATGTATGTATTAATGTAAGTATATGAGTGAATAAAGGTGATTGTTCAAACTACTGAGGCATATTTTTTTGAGTATTCCTGGAAAATTGTATGGGAGAGTATTGATTGAGAGGTGAAGGCAGGTACAGAGCATAAGACTGGGGAGGAGCAGTGTGGTATCAGAAGTGGTAGAGGATGTGTAGATCAGGTGTTTGCTTTGAAGAATGTATGTGGGAAATACTTAGAGAAACAGATGGATTTGCATGTGGCATATATGGATCTGGAGAAGGCGTATGACAGGGTGGGTAGAGATGCTTTGTGGAAGGTCTTAAGAGTGTACAGTGTGGGAGGTAAGCTGCTAGAAGTAGTGAGAAGTTATTATCAAGGGTGTAAGGCATGTGTACGAGTAGGAAGAGAGGAGAGTGATTGGTTCTCTGTGAAGGTTAGTTTGCAGCAGGGGTGTATGATGTCCCCATGGTTGTTTAATTTGTTTATGGATGGGGTGGTTAGGGAGGTAATTTCAAGAGTTTTGGAGAGAGGGGTGTGTATGCAGTCTGTTGGGGATGAGAGAACCTGAGAAGTGAGTCAGTTGTTGTTCACCGATGATACAGCACTGGTGGCTGATTGGAGTGAGAAACTGCTGAAGTTGGTGACTGAGTTTGGAAAAGTGTGTCAAAGGAGAAAGTTGAGAGTGAATGTGAATAAGAGCAAGGTAATTAGGTTCTGCAGGGTTGAGGGACAAGTTAGTTGGGATGTGAGTTTGAATGGAGAAAAATGAGAGAAAGTGAAGTGTTTTAGATATCTGGAAGTGGACTTAGCAGCAAATGGAACTGTGAAAGTAGAAATGAGTCATAGGATGGGGTAGGGGACAAAAGTTTTGGGCTGTATATAGGGTTGTATGAAGGAGGGTGGATGTGTTGGAAATGGAATGCTTGAGGACAGTATGTGGTGTGACATTGTTTGATCAAGTAAGTGATGAAAGGGTAAGAGAGATGTTTGGAAATAAAAAGAGTGTGGTCGAGAGAGCAGAATTGGTTTGGACGTATGGAGAGAATGAGTGAAGAAAGAATGACAAAGAGGATGTATGTGTCTAGAGGTGGAGGGAACAAGGAGAAGCAGGAGACCAAATTGGAGATGGAAGGATGGAGTGTAACAGATTTTTAGTGATCGGGGCCTGAACATACAGGAGGGTGAGAGGCATGCAAGTGAATTGGAATGATGTGGTTTACTGGGGTTGACATGCTGTCAGTGGACTGAACCAGGGCATGTGAAATGTCTGGGGTAAACTGTGGGGCCTGGATGTGGATAGAGAGCTGTGATTTTGGTGCATTACACATGACAGCTAGAGACTGAATGTGAATGAACGTGGCCTATTTTGTCTGTTTTCCTGGCGCCACTTTGCTGAAGCAGGGGGTTAGTGACACTGTTTCGTGTGGGATGGGGTGGCACTGGGAATGGATGAAGGCAGGCTAGTGTGTTTGTATATGTTGATATGTATATGTATGTATATATATGCATATACTGGCATATATGTGTATACGTGTATATGAGTGGATGGGCTGTTCTTCGTCTGTTTCCTGGCCCTTCCTCACTGACGCGGAATATGGCGGGAGAGAGCGATAAAGCAAAAAATATAATATATATATATACATGTATATGTATGAGTATGTCTGTACTCATAGTTCATTATATAATTGTTTTTGATTAATATGTTAGGGGAATCATTTGCGGAGATAAAGTTAGTATACCACTGGAAGTATTGTGTGTACAGTGTTTTTAGTGTATGTAAGATAGAGCAATCATAAATCTCTTATCAGTTTATCTGTCTGTCTATCTCTCTTTACATCTCTGTGCTCTTTCACTCTATTTCCTTATGTAGCAGTTGGTCTTCCTTTCCCAATAACCCCTTTTATCGTACTATCATATATATTCTTTGTAAACTTCCCATCTTGTATTCTTTCCACATACCCATACCACCTCAAAGTATTACATTTCAAACACCACAATTCATTTCCTTTGCATTTGCCATACCAAATCTCTCATACACTCTCTCATGACTTTCTTCTCTTTGTCTTGTCATACCACATGCTCCTATCAAATAAGTTATTTCCACTGCTCAGATTCTAGACCTCTGTGACTCATCCCATGCCCATGTTTTGGCTGCATAGGTCTGGGTTGGGAGGACTATGCCGTCCCTTAATCCTTTCTTCACCTATACCCTTCATCATTATATTAAGGGACCCAATAACTCTCCTACCTGGATTAGTTTGTTCTGCAATCTCTTTCCATATCAACAAACTTACTCAAGATAGCTCCCAAATACTTAATTTCTCTCACCTTTTCCAGTCTCTCTCCTCCCCATATTTATAACACATTTTAGTACACTTTCTTTAATCACTCTTTAGGGCATTGCAAAATCTATACATTCACTCTATTTCCTTTCAAGCACCATTACTTTACTTTTACTCACATGTATTTTCAATCACTACTGCTTACACACATCATAAAACTCTGTAAACAGGCTTGTCATTAGCCACCTTACCTCACCACCGCACACCATTTCTACATCCTTTTTTCCCAGTTTTTCCTTCACCTCTTATCACTCCATCCATATACATGTTAAAAGCCAAGATGGCATCACAGAGCCTTGCCTCACACCCATACTTAGACAGAAACTTTTGTGCAATGCTCCATCAACTATCATATATGCACTTGCTCCCTGATGGAAGGCTTTCACACTATCCAATAGTTCTTCCCCTACCCCATATATTCTTAATAAATCCCTTAAAGCATTCCACTCTGCTCTGTAATATGCTTTCTCCAGATTCATAAAAGCTGCATATAGCTTCTTATGCATCAATAGATATAGATGGTTTTCCACGGTCATTCTCAAATCTGATCGACACATCCCTAACTTTCCTAAAACCCTCTTGCTTCCCTCTTACTTTACCTTCAGTGACTTCCATCCAAAGTTGGGCACTAAAGCAATAAATTGATAACATAATTATCAAAGATAATTTTTGTTATCGGACTATTATTGGAAGTTAACTTCCATAATTGTTATCGGACCATTTAACTTCCAGTAACTTTATTTTGTAGTCCGATAATGTCCATTAATTTTTTGTTAGATTAGATTTTAAATGTTTTATGTTTTCTTTTTAGATTCTTCAGTATAACTGTTATTCTCTGTTGTTAATTCTAATTCTTGTAATAGGAAAGTTTAAACTATAATTAGTTACATTATTGATATATTTCGTTGTTCTTTCTGTTGTCATTTACATGTTTATATGATTATAGGGCACATGTTATATAAATAGAATATATAGCTATGTTGTTTATTTGTTTTGGTTGTCGAACATAATCATGCAATGATGAATTTTTATTATTTCTGTGTAGTGATGAAAATTATATGGTTTGTAAAATGATAGAAATAAATGATAAAAACAGAATAATATTCTTACATTTTGTGTTAGTAATAGCTCAACCACCAAACGTTCCATTACTGACTCCCTCCTAGAACCCTGTTCTCACTCCCTAAGTCCCCCCTCCCTTCCCTCCCTTACCATACCAAACAGGTACAGTGCAGGGCTACAAGCAGAAGTAGATATGTCCATATAGATCTTATTGGTTGACAGTTGTCAATTATGTGGCAGGGAAAGAATTCTATTAAGATTCATGAACTTTGTAATTATTATGTATAAAGCTAAATGAAATACTGTAAAAAGGACAGATATAAGCTGTGTTTTTTTTCTCTCAAAATGAATAGACAATCAGTTTAAGAAAAAGTTTAGATTGTCCTTAAAAGGTCAGACCTAGCAACTGTGTCACTCACCGTGGATTCAGTCATATCGGCAGTAACTAGTAACACTGTTCATTATCATCGTCAACTTGATAGCGTTCAGTTCTCTAACTTCTCTCTTACAGTCTGGTCTCTACAAGTTAATTTATAACAGTACAAGACTATAACGGACCATGGTCCATGGAACAGCAAGATGAAGTTTTCAACATTGAGATTGCCTGTCTCAGGCACTTCTGAGTTTCAGCCTGACTCTCTGTTTGTGGCAGAGACTTCTTAGCCATCTGACAGCCAGGTTGCCACCAGCCACGACCAGGAGTCTTTCCAAAACCCCTGGCCCCACCTGGAGTGCTACTTCATGCTCAGCAATCAGGATAAGGACAACAAAAAGTTACTCTATTTTGAGTGCCAAAAATGCCACCCGACCTAGAAAATTGTTAGAGTCTATATCACCAATCTTAATGAATAGAAGTCCCATGTTAAAAGGACTTGCCCATCCTTAGCTATCCAGTTTGAGGAGGGGATCAAGGCTGTCTTTGGCCGTGGCAAGCACCATCACCACTTCTCCGGCAGCAGTAGTGTTCACAGTTCTTGCACCACCATAAGATGCTTGCCAAGGAGGTCTGACAGCCCACCATCAGCTTAGCCAGCACTGGCACTGCCTCACACCAGCCCACTGTTGATGAAGAGATAGTCCGTCTTTTTGTCAACAACACACTCCCACTCCACATGATTGAGCCCAAGGAGTTTGTTGACCTGATCAGGACCTTCAGCTCAACGAAGGTCAGCATGTCCCGCTGCACCCTAGGCAGGCGCAATGATGACACACAATGGGCCATCGAGGAGGCCCTCATCAACACTTTTGATGGGCTGACATACTTAGCGACCACTGCTGACTGTTGAACTGCTCACAATAGGTAATTATCATTTATTAATTTATATATATTTATTGTACTAACTAGTACATTTAATATAGTTAGTAGAATAAATAATTATGCATATATAGTGAATATTACTGTTTTTTGTCATAAAATTGGCATAAATTGAATTTCAGTTCAATTTCAAAATGCTTACAATAAAACTTGGCAATCGCTTAACCATTAATCAGTACTAATCACAATTCATTAATGTAGTACATTAATGTTTTATATAATAATTTGCATAAATTAACTAATCTTTATTTCAAAATGTTTAAAATAAGACTTAATCATCAGTATATTATTCACTAATCACATAATCAGTATTATACAGTGTATTAATCAGTAATCACTTAATATTTGTTTCAGATCTTTCCTTGGCATGACAGCTCATTGGATTGACCCAATCACTAGAACCAGGAAGCATACTGTCCTCACATGTACTCATCTAACTGGAAACCACACTTATGATGCCCAGGTCCACAAGCACTTCAACATGCAGGACAAGGTGGTCTGGGCAACCACCAGCAAAGGGTCAAACTTCGTGAAGGCTTTCACCCAGTATGGTTGCCTGGTGGACTTGTTGCCTGACCTGGGTGTTCTTAGCAGACTGCCTGAGGCCGACTAAGAGAACAAGAATGATACAGCTGAGAGTGACAACACCATCAACTTTGTAACCCTCGGTGGACTCCTTGGTGAGAAACACGAGCACCCTAGTCTACCATTCCATATGAGGTTTGCAGCTCACACCTTCAATCTGGTGGCTTCCATGGACCTGGGCAAGGGCCTCCTCAAGCAGATGGGCTCTGGTGTTACTGTCTTCAATGCCCTTAACAAGAAGGCCTAAGGCAAGGTTCAGGCACTCTTCAGTGCCCAGGCGAGGAGCCCTCAGATTGGCGATGCCATTAAAAAGGCTCTGGGCAGGAGGCTGGTGGTCCTTGGCAAGACATGGTGGAATGCCTTGTATGACTTAATTGTCATCTTCAACAACATCCTGGTCACTGAGAAGGCTGAGCTCAACAGGTTCCTTAAATGCATGGGGAACCTCTTAGCCTTAAATGACCAGGAAATATCCTTCCTAAAGGAGAGGGCCAAAATCATGTCCCATGTAGCTATATCCCTCGACAACATCCAGGGGGGGAGAAGAATGTATACCATGAAACCCTCCTTCTCACAGTGACCATCACCCTCATGAAGCATAGGAACATGAGGAACATCTTGGCTGTTTGCAAGCCGCTGGTTGACACCCTGGTAGCAGCCATCACCACCCTTTTCAGTCACTACCTGGACAACCGGGACTGCCAGCTGGCATCTGCCTTCCACCCAAAGTTCCGGCTTCACTGGCTGCATAGGTCTGACAGCAACCTAATGATCTCTTTCAAGGCCACTGTGGGACTGAAACGGCAACAGCACCACCCGCTCCAGTGACAGCAGCATGTGGTCACTGCCATGCATGCCTGATGACCTCTTTGTTGTGTGGACAGTTGCTGGCTCAAGTACCGATGTCAAGCAGAAGGCCAGGAAACTTGTTGACACCTGGCTGGACACTGATGGGAAAGAGGGCATGGCTGACTCTGACTTAATGAGGGAGGATATCTTCACCAGCTTCTTCCAGAAGTACAACATACCCATTCTGTCCTCTGCTGCTTTTCTTTCTTGGCAAAGACATCCTGAGGCTCAAGAGGTCAAGACTGTCAGCTGGGCCTAACTTTGAGAAGTTAGTCTTCCTGAGTGCATCCAGCACAGTGTGTGTGTGTGTGACTCATGAGAAGTTAGTCTTCCTGAGGGCAACCAGCACAGTGTGTGACTCATAGACTCCAAAAAGACTCATAGTCATAATGTGATTATTATGTCATCTTAAGTTGTCAGTAATTTGTAATTACTTCTTATTTTACATTTAAAGTTGACTAATTGCTAATTCTGAGTTTGTATATAAATATTGTACCATACAGTATGCTCAATAGTTTAATAAATATACTTAAATTTCAAACTCCTTTGAGTTCCCATCGTAATGATTATCTGGCGAATTACAATTAAGTTCATGGTATTGGTTTGCTTACAAGGGTTTCATAACTAAATTTTTTGATAAAAATTTAAAGGATTATTAAGCAAAAAGTTGCAAAACTTGTAGAAAATGCTTACTTATTCGTGGATTTAATATGAATAAGCATTTTCCATTGGCTTTGAAGCTTTTTTCTTTTTTTATATTTTAACTGAAAAATTTATCGTTGTCAGATTATGGTTTACTTCCGATAACTAGGTATTAAAATTAATATCAATATCGGATTTAAAAATTGAGTGTTATTGGATTATTGTTATCGAAGTTTGCTGTTTAGTTACTGGTGCCCAACACTACTTCCATCACTGTGTCAGTCAACACCTTGGCATACACTTGTCCTGGTACACTGAACAGCCTTATTCCATTGTAATTGTGCTGTACATTTTTATCATCTTATCCTGTGAATAAAGCAAAAGTAATAGCTTTCACCCAATCATCAAACACAGCATTCTACTTCCATGCTAAATTTCATATCAAATGCATCCACATCATGATGCCTTCTCCTCCATTCTTAAACATTTCAGCAGTAACGCCATCCACTCCAGGTATCTTTCCTGTCTTCAGCCTTATTATCACCCTTTTTACCTCCCTTCTAGCTTAAGGCCTCTGCACTTGTATCCTTTTTCTTCCATCCTTTCCATCCTCCATACCCATGCATGTAACAGCTGCTGCCTCAGTTTCTCCAAAATTCATCAGTTCTTCATGATACTCTTTCCATCTTCCTTTCACTTCCTCCTTTTGATTCAGCAACTCTCCTTCCTTACCTTGCACTTTTACATTTCCACTGTTACATCCACCTCTCCTTATACATCTTCTTCCAGTACAGTTTTTCATTTTCTTTAATCGTTTCACTCTTCCTTTGCTTTCCATTAGGGGCCTCTTAACACTTACACATCTTATACTCTCTCCTCTTCCTTTGGTGAACTTCCATAAGTTCATTCCTTTCAAAATCTGCCAAGTGCCTTTTTCTTCTCTTTCACAGCATTTCTAATCTCATCTGTCCACCATCTGTTTCCAATTTTATTAATAAATCTCATTACCTTGTATCTCAACATTTTAAACATCTCATTCTCACATGACTGCATTCCTACATTCACTTCACTTTCTTTTAAACTTTCTGTCGCCCTTTTTTCATTCTCCTCCTTGCTTTTGTTCTTATTCATCTTCTTCCTTGCCAACACTTTTACCTCTCCATTCTTCCTTTTGCCATCTCTACATTTTTTCCTGATCCTCACTCCCACAAGAACTGCAAAATGGTCAGAATTTCAAAAGAAACCTCTCTCAACTCTAGCACCCAACACAGCCCTTCTCAACCTTTTATCCACTGCCGCATGATCATTCAGACCCTTTTATTCTTTTTTTTTTCCACCACCTTTCATCCACATATATCCATGAATCATTTTATGCTGAAAAGAGGTGATGGCAAGGAATAAACTCATCCCAGCACAGACAACCAGGTCTCATTTACTCTAGGCATATATTTATCAACTGTCTCGCCAATTTCATCGCATCTCATCTTCGCATTCATACCATCCATTACAATGACCTTCCTCTTCTTCTCAAACTCAATAATACAGTCATTCAGATTTCTCCAGAAGTTCTTCATTTCATCCTTACCTTGCATGGTTTTCATATTCACAGGTGCATATACACATGAATACTTCACATTTCCTGTCCTCTGTTTCACCTACGTAAACAATCATTACAAATTGAAACTGTCCATAAATCTCTCAAACGATGGCCAGGTTCCCACCAGGGCACAAAGTGTTAAGAAGAGTTCTGTAATCATTAGTTGAATTATAATAATTTTACACAACTCTAATGCATTTTCACAGAACCTCCTTTCCCACACTCCTTAGGGAACATGCACAGCAGTCTCACACAAGCTGTTGTTAGGCATGGTTGTTGGCTACTCGCTGGTTAAATTGAAACTTTTGATGATAAGCTTAGCAACACATTTGTGAGTTAGTTCACAATTTCCTTCTGAGATATGTTGGATATCTTGACTATGATATGATATCATTTGACATGAACAGTGGTGTACTCTGATGTAGATTGTGCTAGTCTTTCCTTCCAGTTATGGCTTGAAAATTAGACCTACACTGTTTAATATTTTATTGGAATTCTATTTACAGTATTGCATGGACATGAAATACATTTGTGATACATTCTCCTAACATTCCGTATATTTATTGATCTTGATGAGGTGTCAGAATTGGCAGAATGCATGTACAATGCCATTTTATAAAAGCAAGGGCAAAAAAGGTGAGTGTTTAAACTGCAGAAGTATTAGTTTGAGTGTACATGGTAATTTGTTTGGGAGAATGGTGGTTTAGAGGGTGAAGGTGGGGAGGAACAGTGTGGTTTCAGGAGTAATAGAGGTTGTGTGTGTGCTTGCCTTAAAGAATGTGTGTGAGAAATAGAAAATCAGGTTTTCTCTGTGGCATTTATGGATTTGGAGAAAGCATATGTTATGGTTGATAGAGATACCTTGTGGAAGGTTTTATGAAAGTGTGATGTGATAGGGACCACTAGAAGCAGTGAGTTTTTATCACAAATGTAAGGTGTGTGTGCATGTAGATAGAGAGTAGGATGAGTGGCTCCAGGTGAGGATGGGTCTGCAACAGGAGTGTGTGATGTCACCATGGCTGTTTAATTTCTTCATGGATGTGGTATTGAGAGAACTAAATGCAAGGCCAATGGCCTGTTAAGGGTGAGGCACTGAAAACTAGAAGTAGCACTGGATTTCAGCAATTACGGAGACTTTTGTTGTTGTCATGCCCCTGAGGGAGTTCCCAAAGGGAACAAGTATAGATAGAGTAGGGAGGGGTTGACAAAGAGGATATGTGCCAGAAGGGGAAGGGATAAGAAGAGGAGACCACATTGGAGATGGAAGGATGAAATGAAAAAGATTTTAAGTGATCAGTGCCTTAACATGCAGGAGGAGTGAAAGATATGCATGGCATAGAGTGAACTAGAGCAATGTGGTATACAGGGGGTGATGTGCTGTCAGTGGACTGAGCTGGGGCATATGAAGCATTTGGGAGAAACCATGGAAAGATCTGTTGGGCCTGGTTGTGCTTAGGGAGCAGTGGTTTCAGTACGTTACACATAACAGCTAGATAATGGATATGAGCAAATGAGGCTATTCTTCATCTGTCCCAGAGGCTACTACAGTAATGCAGGAAACAGTGAACAGGCATAAGAAAAAAATTCAATGAAAGGTGGTACATGTTTTTGTTCTTATTATTCAGAAATGGCGCCAGGGAGCCATAGATTATTAACCATTTCTTTTATGTACTAAATGTTAATTAACATGTGCATAAAATGATTGAAAATTAGAAAAAGACATTTTCACTAATAAACTGTACTGTATTGTATGTTATTGTGCCCCCAAAATGGTATGCTTTTCTCTATATGGACATGGAAGGTTGTGATAGCATGTGTTTTGTACCCTGGATGGCAGCAAGCATCCATTTTATTTTGTAATGATATGATGATTATGCTTTTTATTCTTGATGTTATTTCATTCTACATATATCTAAACACATTACATGCTACATGTGATTTCACTTATCCCATACTTATCATTTACATAATTTTTTAAATATTACATGATATGGTAAACAAAGAAGAGGTAGTAAAAGCTTTGCGGAAGGTGAAAGCCGGCAAGGCAGCGGGTTTGGATGGTATTGCAGTGGAATTTTTTAAAAAAGGGGATGACTGTATTGTTGACTGGTTGGTAAGGTTATTTAATGTATGTATGATTCATGGTGAGGTGCTTGAGGATTGGCGGAATGCTTGCATAGTGCCATTGTACAAAGGCAAAGGGGACAAAGGTGATGTGCTGGAAATGAGATGTTTGAGGACAATTTGTGGTGTGAGGTGGTTTGATCGAGTAAGTAATAATTGGGTAAGAGAGATGTGTGGTAATAAAAAGAGTGTGGTTGAGAGAGCAGAAGAGGGTGTTTTGAAATGGTTTGGTCACATGGAGAGAATGAGTGAGGAAAGATTGACAAAGAGGATATATGTGTCAGAGGTGCCTGAGGATTGGCGGAATGCTTGCATAGTGTCATTGTACAAAGGCAAAAGGGACAAAGGTGATGTGCTGGAAATGAGATGTTTGAGGACAATTTGTGGTGTGAGGTGGTTTGATCGAGTAAGTAATAGTTGGGTAAGAGAGATGTGTGGTAATAAAAAGAGTGTGGTTGAGAGAGCAGAAGAGGGTGATTTGAAATGGTTTGGTCACATGGAGAGAATGAGTGAGGAAAGATTGACAAAGAGGATGTATGTGTCAGAGGTGGAGAGAATGAGGAGAAGTGGGAGACCAAATTGGAGGTGGAAAGATTGGAGTGAAAAAGGTTTTGAGTGATCGGGGCCTGAACATGCAGGAGGGTTAAAGGCGTGCAAGGAATAGAGTGAATTGGAATGATGTGGTATAGCGGGATGGACGTGCTGTCAATGGATTGAACCAGGGCATGTGAAGCATCTGGGGTAAACCATGGAAAGTTGTGTGGGGCCTGGATGTGGAAAGGGAGCTGTGGTTTCTGTGCGTTATTACATGACAGCTAGAGACTGAGTGTGAACGAATGGGGCCTTTGTTGTCTTTTCCTAGCACTACCTCGCACACATGAGGAGGTTGTTATTTCATGTGTGGCGAGGTGGCGATGGGAATGAATAAAGGCAGACAGTATGAATTATGTACATGTGTATATATGTATATTTATGTGTGTGTATATATATGTGTACGTTGAGTTGTATAGGTATGTATATTTGCGAGTGTGGACATGTATGTATATACATGTGTATGTGGGTGGGCTGGGCCATTCTTTCGTCTGTTTCCTTGCGCAACCTCGCTAACGTGGGAGACAGCAACAAGGCAAAATAGATAAATAAATATATTTTTGAAATTCTGTATGAATTATTTCCTTGTCATTTACATGGACTGATCATTATTTCTAAGAATAAATGAAAAATAACCATGTTTTCATTGAAAATAAAGCAGTAATTCTAAGGATATTGTTTCCTTCACTTTAAGATTGTTTACTATAGTGACTGTCTGTATCAAGCTTTCTGAAATGATTATGCAGTTGCAATTTATTTCTGTGATTTAGGGATGTCTTTGATGTATGATAATATTCCAGCTTTGTTGGTAATTTGCATGTGACATCGATGGATAAGATTTAAAGTCATAAGTCAGTTTGGAATTGAAATGAGGGCATGAAGTTTTAAAGCCAAACATCTGGCTGGAATATAGTCCAAAAACACACTCTCTTCTTATTACACTTAACTTTTAGAGTACTTAACCAAATTGCACTTGACTTTCAGAGTACTTAACCCACATAACCTTTCATTTTGAATTGCATCTAGTTTTATTCCTGAGAGATTAGGGAGTAAAAATTTGCCTATACGTCTTGTACTTTTCATAAAAGAACAGGCTGGAGCAGAAAGCTTGAAATTCTCCTTTCTTTGTATTTATCACTTTCTAAAAATAGAAATGGAAGAAAGAGCCAAGAGAGGATTTGTCCTTAAAGGTTCAGGGTGGGATGTGTGGGATTGTTATAACTAAGCTAGGAGGGAGAGATATGTGCTATGTTGGAAGATGGAAATCTGGATGTTGTGATAAGTGTAAGTGGGTAAAGTAGTTTGGGGATATTCATGTGGTTAAGACTGGGTTTAGTGAGGGGGCACTTATAATGAAAATGCTTTAGGGCTGTGTTAGAGAGTATGAGGAAGTGTGCTCAGGGTTGATGGGGTTAAAATGAAATGAGTCCATGAGAGGTGGATGACTCTTGGTGCCTATGCAATTGACAGTGAAAGGATTGAAAAAGAAAGTTGCACTTTTTGGATGGAACTGAGTGAGTGTATTGGCAGTACTGGTGCAAGATATTGTATCTTGGTAGTAGAGGATTTAAATGCCAGAGTAATTATACTGAGGGTATAGTTAGGGTGCACAAGGTCCTCTTACTAAGTGAAAATAGGGTAAAGCATGTGTGCTTAGAGAGGAGAGCTGATTGGGAATACTTGATTGGAAAGAAAGTACATAAGTGTATGTGGGTGAGTGAGGTTGGAGGTTGCTTTTGGAGAAAATGGCATAAGTGTACCGTTCTATGACTGCTGGGAATTTCATGTATTAACGTCCAAATATACATATTGAGATCGTTTAATGCTGACTTTTGCATTAACATTGTCATAGCTAGCAGAACATTGATTGGTTTTGGTAGATGCTCTGAATTTCTCTTGACATATTTCAATTGATTTTCACTTATTGTTTGTATTTTATTATTATAGACTTGAGTGTTAAGTTAATATCCTGAGACTAATTTTATAATTTCAAGTGATTCATCTGTACTGTAGTGTCATGAGATGGGGCAGTTCGGTGTAACAATATCAATATAGCTATATTACTCTCATATTTTATTTTAACATGAAGAGAGAAAAGTAATTCTATTAGGAAAGTCTGTTCTCACCCATCTTTTCGAAGATGGCAATGCATCTCAAGACACCAGCACATGTGAAGATGGAGGATGCTCTTCCATTTAACTCTTTAACCTTCATAATAAAATGTTCTTCATATCCCAAAAAATTGATTATTTCAAGATCAATGGAAAGTGTCTTCTTAAGATACTGGAGAATATTACAAGAATATGTATTATGTAATCTTTTAGCACATTCTGCTACCTAGCCACTCTTGACATTGCTAGATATATGCTTGCCACAAAATATATATAACTTTTTAGCTGTTATATATGACTTTACATAAAGTTTGTTTCAATTATCACTTACATATTGGACACTGAATTTTGTTTCATACAGAACTACCTTGTTCATAGAATTGAAAGTAATACTTTTGAGAAATATTATGTGACATGTGGATGGCATCATCTGAGGAGGGTCAAGAGGGTGTGTATGAATCAGCCTACTAGCCAGCCAGGCAATCGATTCCTTATCAGTCTCATGTGTTTGATTTAGCCTAATGAATCATGCTTCCAAGTTTTATTGACATATTTCATTTTCAGAGAAGAAACATATTGAAAATGTTATTATTATATTTGATCGCCATTTCCCACATCAGCGAGGTATGTTTGAAGGAATAGTGGTTCCAACAATGTTATATGGTTATGAGGCATGGGCTATAGATATGGTTGTGCAGAGAAGGGAGAATTTGTTGGAAATAAGAGACATCACACACCCCTGCCGCAAACCTACATTCACTGAGAACCAATCACTTTCCTCTCTTCCTACACGTACACATGCCTTACATCCTCGATAAAAACTTTTCACTGCTTCTAACAACTTGCCTCCCACACCATATATTCTTAATACCTTCCACAGAGCATCTCTATCAACTCTATCATATGCCTTCTCCAGATCCATAAATGCTACATACAAATCCATTTGCTTTTCTAAGTATTTCTCACATACATTCTTCAAAGCAAACACCTGATCCACACATCCTCTACCACTTCTGAAACCACACTGCTCTTCCCCAATCTGATGCTCTGTACATGCCTTCACCCTCTCAATCAATATCCTCCCATATAATTTACCAGGAATACTCAACAAACTTATACCTCTGTAATTTGAGCACTCACTCTTATCCCCTTTGCCTTTGTACAATGGCACTATGCACGCATTCCGCCAATCCTCAGGCACCTCACCATGAGTCATACATACATTAAATAACCTTACCAACCAGTCAATAATACAGTCACCCCCTTTTTTAATAAATTCCACTGCAATACCATCCAAATCTGCTGCCTTGCCGGCTTTCATCTTCCGCAAAGCTTTTACTACCTCTTCTCTGTTTACCAAATCATTTTCCCTAACCCTCTCACTTTGCACACCACCTCGACCAAAACACCCTATAATTGCCACTCTATCATCAAACACATTCAACAAACCTTCAAAATACTCACTCCATCTCCTTCTCACATCACCACTACTTGTTATCACCTCCCTATTTGCGCCCTTCACTGAAGTTCCCATTTGCTCCCTTGTCTTACGCACTTTATTTACCTCCTTCCAGAACATCTTTTTATTCTCCCTAAAATTTAATGATACTCTCTCACCCCAACTCTCATTTGCCCTCTTTTTCACCTATATGTATATATATATATATATATATATATATATATATATATATATATATATATATATATATATATATATATATTTCCTGGGGATAGGGGAGAAAGAATACTTCCCACGTATTCCCTGCGTGTCGTAGAAGGCGACTAAAAGGGGAGGGAGCGGGGGGCTGGAAATCCTCCCCTCTCGTTTTTTTTTTTTTTTTTTTAATTTTCCAAAAGAGGGAACAGAGAATTGCGCCAGGTGAGGGTATTCCCTCAAAGGCCCAGTCCTCTGTTCTTAACGCTACCTCGCTAATGCGGGAAATGGCAAATAGTTTGAAAGAAAAAGAAAGAATATATATATATATATATATATATATATATATATATATATATATATATATATATATATATATATATATATATATGTATGTCAAGAGAAAGGTGCAAGAGGTGAAAAAAAGGGCAAATGAGAGTTGGGGTGAGAGAGTATCATTAAATTTTAGGGAGAATAAAAAGATGTTCTGGAAGGAGGTAAATAAAGTGCGTAAGACAAGGGAGCAAATGGGAACTTCAGTGAAGGGCGCAAATGGGGAGGTGATAACAAGTAGTGGTGATATGAGAAGGAGATGGAGTGAGTATTTTGAAGGTTTGTTGAATATGTTTGATGATAGAGTGGCAGATATAGGGTGTTTTGGTCGAGGTGGTGTGCAAAGTGAGAGGGTTAGGGAAAATGAGTTGGTAAACAGAGAAGAGGTAGTAAAAGCTTTGCAGAAGATGAAAGCCGGCAAGGCAGCAGGTTTGGATGGTATTGCAGTGGAATTTATTAAAAAAGGGGGTGACTGTATTGTTGACTGGTTGGTAAGGTTATTTAATGTATGTATGACTCATGGTGAGGTGCCTGAGGATTGGCGGAATGCGTGCATAGTGCCATTGTACAAAGGCAAAGGGGATAAGAGTGAGTGCTCAAATTACAGAGGTATAAGTTTGTTGAGTATTCCTGGTAAATTATATGGGAGGATATTGATTGAGAGGGTGAAGGCATGTACAGAGCATCAGATTGGGGAAGAGCAGTGTGGTTTCAGAAGTGGTAGAGGATGTGTGGATCAGGTGTTTGCTTTGAAGAATGTATGTGAGAAATACTTAGAAAAGCAAATGGATTTGTATGTAGCATTTATGGATCTGGAGAAGGCATATGATAGAGTTGATAGAGATGCTCTGTGGAAGGTATTAAGAATATATGGTGTGGGAGGCAAGTTGTTAGAAGCAGTGAAAAGTTTTTATCGAGGATGTAAGGCATGTGTACGTGTAGGAAGAGAGGAAAGTGATTGGTTCTCAGTGAATGTAGGTTTGCAGCAGGGGTGTGTGATGTCTCCATGGTTGTTTAATTTGTTTATGGATGGGGTTGTTAGGGAGGTGAATGCAAGAGTTTTGGAAAGAGGGGCAAGTATGAAGTCTGTTGGGGATGAGAGAGCTTGGGAAGTGAGTCAGTTGTTGTTCGCTGATGATACAGCACTGGTGGCTGATTCATGTGAGAAACTGCAGAAGCTGGTGACTGAGTTTGGTAAAGTGTGTGAAAGAAGAAAGTTAAGAGTAAATGTGAATAAGAGCAAGGTTATTAGGTACAGTAGGGTTGAGGGTCAAGTCAATTGGGAGGTGAGTTTGAATGGAGAAAAACTGGTGGAAGTGAAGTGTTTTAGATATCTGGGAGTGGATCTGGCAGCGGATGGAACCATGGAAGCGGAAGTGGATCATAGGGTGGGGGAGGGGGCGAAAATTCTGGGAGCCTTGAAGAATGTGTGGAAGTTGAGAACATTATCTCGGAAAGCAAAAATGGGTATGTTTGAAGGAATAGTGGTTCCAACAATGTTGTATGGTTGCGAGGCGTGGGCTATGGATAGAGTTGTGCGCAGGAGGATGGATGTGCTGGAAATGAGATGTTTGAGGACAATGTGTGGTGTGAGGTGGTTTGATCGAGTAAGTAACGTAAGGGTAAGAGAGATGTGTGGAAATAAAAAGAGCGTGGTTGAGAGAGAAGAAGAGGGTGTTTTGAAATGGTTCGGGCACATGGAGAGAATGAGTGAGGAAAGATTGACCAAGAGAATATATGTGTCGGAGGTGGAGGGAACGAGGAGAAGAGGGAGACCAAATTGGAGGTGGAAAGATGGAGTGAAAAAGATTTTGTGTGATCGGGGCCTGAGCATGCATGAGGGTGAAAGGAGGGCAAGGAATAGAGTGAATTGGAGCGATGTGGTATACCGGGGTTGACGTGCTGTCAGTGGATTGAATCAAGGCATGTGAAGCGTCTGGGGTAAACCATGGAAAGCTGTGTAGGTATGTATATTTGCGTGTGTGGACATATGTATATACATGGTGGGTTGGGTTGGGCCATTTCTTTCGTCTGTTTCCTTGCGCTACCTCGCAAACGCGGGAGACAGCGACAAAGCAAAAAAAAAAAAAAAAGTATGTATGTATGTATATTTTATTCACATTTATCATACTTTGTCACTGTCTCCTGCATTAGCAAGGTAGTGCAAGGAAACAGATGAAAGAATGGCCCAACCCAACCACATACACCTGTTTATACATACACACCCACTCACGCTCATATACATGCCTATACATTTCAACAAATACATACATAGTCATATATACACATGTACATATTCATACTTGCTGCCTTCATCCATTCCTGTCGCCACCTTGCCACACATGAAATGGCACCCCCCTCACCCATGTGTGCGTGAGGTAGCACTAGGAAAAGACAGCGAAGGCCACATTCGTTCACACTCATGTGTAATGCACCGAAACCACAGTTCCCTTCCCACATTTAGGCCCCACAAAACTTTCCATGGTATACCACATCGTTCCAATTCGTTCTATTCCTTGCATGCCTTTCACCCTCTTTTATGTTCAGGCCCCGATTGCTCAAAATCTTTTTAACTCCATCCTTCCATCTCCAATTTGGTCTCCCACTTCTCGTTCCCTCCACCTCTGACACATGTATCCTCTTTGTCAGTCTTTCCTCACTCATTCTCTCCATGTGACCAAACCATTTCAATACACCCTCTTCTGCTGTCTCAACCACACTCTTTTTATTACCACACATCTCTCTTACCCTTTCATTACTTACTCAATCAAACCACCTCGCACCACATGTTGTCCTCATACATCTCATTTCCAACACATCCACCCTCCTCCACACAACCCTGTCTATAGCTCATGCCTTGCAAACATATAACGTTGTTGGAACCACTATTCCTTCAAACATACCTATTTTTGCTCTCTGATATAACGTTCTCGCCTTCCACACATTCTTCAATGCTCCCAAAACCTTTGCCTCCTCCCCCACCCTGTGACTCACTTCCGCTTCCATGGTTCCATCCACTGCTAAATCCACTCCCAGATATCTAAAACACCACTTCCTCCAGTTTTTCTCCATTCAAACCTACCTCCCAATTGACTTGTCCCTCAACCCTACTGAACCTAATAATCTTGTTTTTATTCACTTTACTCTCAGCTTTCTTATTTTGCACACTTCACCAAACTCAGTCACCAGCTTCTGCAGTTTCTCACCCGAATCAACCACCAGTGCTGTATCATCAGCGAGCATTGACTGAGTCACTTCCCAAGCCCTCTCCTCCACGACAGACTGCATACTTGCCCCTCTCTCCAACACTCTTGCATTCACCTCCCTAACAACCCCATCCATAAACAAATTAAACAACCATGGAAACATCACACATGGGTGCAAACCAACATTCACTGGAAACCAATCACTTTCTTCTCTTCCTACTCGCACACATGCCTTACATCCTCGATAAAAACATTTCACTGCTCCCACACCATATACTCTTGGTACCTCCCACAGAGCATCTCTATCAGCTTTATCATATGCCTTCTCCAGATCCATAAATGCCACATACAAATCCAACTGTTTTTCTAAGTGTTTCTCACATACATTCTTCAAAGCAAACACCTGATCCACACATCCTCTAACACTTCTGAAACCACACTGCTCTTCCTCAATCTGATGCTCTGTACATGCCTTCACCCTCTCAGTCAATACCCTCTCACAAGGAATTCTCAGCAAACTTGTACCTTTGTAATTTAAAGACTCACCTTTATCCCCCTTGCCTTTGTACAGTGACACTCTGCATGCATTCCACCAATCCTCAGGCACTTCACCATGAACCATACATACATTGAATATCCTCACCAACTAATCACCAACATCACTACCTTTTTTAATAAATTCGAGTGCAGTACTGTCCAAACCTGCCACCTTGCTGGCTTTCATCTTCCGCAAAGCTTTCACTACCTCTTCTCTGTTTGCCAAACCATTCTCCCTGACCCTCTCACCTCATGCACCACCTCAACCAAAACACCCTATATGTGCCACTCTATCATCAAACACATTCAACAAACTGTCAAAATACTCACTCCATCTCCTTCTCACCACTACTTGTTATTACCTCCCCATTAGCCCATTTTTCTCTTGTCTTACGCATTTTATTTACCTCCTTCCAAAACATCTTTTGTTCTTCCTAAAACTTAACGATACTCTCTCTCACCCCATCTCTCATTTGTCCTCTTTTTCACCTCTTGCACCTTTCTCTTGACCTCCTGCCTCTTTCTTTAGTACATCTCAAGGGTAAAGGGGAAGAGTGGTTTGGGATGTTTTGGGAGTAAAGTCATGGGTTGGTGAAAGGACAAGAGCAATGGAAGAAGTAGCACTACTCCTGAAGCAGGAATTGTGAGAGTATGTGATAGAGTGTAAGAAAGTAAACTCTAGATTGATATGGGTAAAACTGAAAGTGGATGGAGAGAGATGGGTGATTATTGGTGCCTATGCACCTGGTCATGAGAAGAAACATCTTGAAAGGCAAGCATTTTTGGAGCAGTTGAGTGTGTTACCAGCTTTGATGCTTGAGACTGGGTTACAGTGATGGGTGATTTAAATGCAAAGGTGAGTAATGTGGCAGTTGAGGGAATGATTTGTGTATATGGTATGTTCAGAGTTGTAAATGGAAATGGGGAAGAGCTTGTAGATTTATGTACTGAAAAAGGACTGGTGATTGGGAGTACCTGGTTTAAAAAGAGAGATATACATAAGTATATGTATTTAAGTAGAAGAGATGGCCAGAGTGCATTATTGGATTACATGTTAATTGATAGGGGCATGAAAGAGACTTTTGGATGTTAATGTGGTGAGAGGGGCAACTGGAGGGATGTCTGATCATTATGTTGTGGATGCGAAGGTGAAGATTTGTAGTGGTTTTTAGAAAAGAAGAGAGAATGTAAGGGTGAAGAGAGTGGTGAGAGTAAGTGAGCTTGGAAATGAGACTTGTGTGAGGAAGTACCATGAGAGATTGAGTGCAGAATGGCAAAAGGTGAGAGCAAATGACGTAAAGGGAGTGGAGTAGGAATGGGATGTATTTATGGAAGCAGTGACAGCTTGCGCAAAAGATGCCTGTGACATGAGAAAGATGGGAGATGGGCAGATTAGAAAGGGTAGTGAGTGGTGGTATGAAGAAGTAAGATTGTTCGTGAAAGAGAAGAGAGAGGCATTTGGATAATTTTTGCTAGGAAATATATGTATACATATATATATATTTCTTTATTTTATTATACTTTGTCGCAGTCTCCCGCATCAGCAAGGTAGCGCAAGGAAACAGACGAAAGAGTGACCCAACCCACCCACCTACACATGTATATACATACACATCCACACACATACATATACATACCTATGCATTTCAGCGCATACATAGATATACATACACAGACATGTATATGTATATACATGTACATAATTCATACTTCCTACATTTATTCATTCCCGTCACCACCCCGCCATGTATGCAATGACAACCTCCTCCCCCTTTCCACATTCAGGCCCCACAAAACTTTCCATGGTTTACCCCAGACTCTTTACATGCCCTGGTTCAATCCATTGACAGCATGTCGACCCCAGTATACCACATCGTTCCAATTCACTCTATTCCTTGCACGCCTTTCACCCTCCTGCATGTTCAAGCCCCAATCACTCAAAATCTTTTTCACTCCATCTTTCCACCTCCAATTTGGCCTCCCACTTCTCGTTCCCTCCACCTCTGACACACATCCTGTTTGTCAATCTTTCCTCACTCATTCTCTCCATGTCACCAAACCATTTCAAAGCACCCTCTTCTGCTCTCTCAACCACACTCTTTTTATTACCACACATTTTTCTTACCCTTTTCATTACTTATTCGATCAAACCACCTCACACTACATATTGTCCTCAAACATCTCATTTCCAACACACCCACACAACTCTATCTATAGCCCACGCCTCGCAACAATATAACATTGTTGGAACCAGTATTCCTTCAAACATACCCATTTTTGCTTTCCGAGATAATGTTCTCATTTTCAACACATTTTTCAATGCTCCCAGAACTTTCACCCCTTTCCCACCCTGTGACTCACTTCCGCTTCCATTGTTCCATTCAAACTTACCTCCCAATTGACGTATTCCTCAACCTTACTGTACCTAATAACCTTGCTCTTATTCACATTTACTCTCAGCTTTCTTCTTTCACACACTTTACCAAACTCAGTCACCAGCTTCTGCAGTTTCTCACCCGTATGAGCCACCAGCGCTATATCATCAGCGAACAACAACTGACTCACTTCCCAAGCTCTCTCATCCACAACAGACTACATACTAGCCCTTTTCTCCAAAACTCTTACATTCACCTCCCTAACAACCCCATCCATAACAAATTAAACAACGATGGAGATATCACACACCCCTGGCGCAAACCGACATTCACTGAGAACCAATCACTTCCCTTTCTTCCCACTTGCACACATGCCTTACATCCCTGATAAAAACTTTTCACTGCTTCTAACAACTTGCCTCCCACACCATATAATACCTTAATACCTTCCACAGAGCATCTCTATCAAGTCTTATCATATGCCTTCTCCAGATCCATAAATTCTACATACAATTCTATTTCCTTTTCTAAGTATTTCTTATATACATTCTTCCAAAGCAATGACCTGTTCCACATATCCTCTACCACTTCTGAAATCACAATGCTCTTCCCCAATCTGATGCTTTGTACATGCATTCTCAATCAGTACCCTCCCATGCCTTCTCCAGATCCACAAATGCTATATACAAATCCATTTGCTTTTCTAAGTATTTCTCACATACATTCTTCAAAGCAAACACCTGATCCACACGTCCTCTACCACTTCTGAAACCACACTGCTCTTCCCCAATCTGATGCTCTGTAAATGCCTTCACCCTCTCAATCATTACCCACCCATATAATCTCCCAGGAATACTTAGGCACCTCAGCATGAGTTATACATACATTTAATATACTTACCAACCAGTCAACAACAGTCACCCCCATTTGTAATAAATTCCACTGCAATACCATCCAAACCCACTGCCTTGCTGGGAGAATAAAAAGATGTTCTGGAAGGAGGTAAATAAAGTGTGTAAGACAAGGGAGCAAATGGGAACTTCAGTGAAGGGGGCTAATGGGGAGGTGATAACAAGTAGTGGTGACGTGAGAAGGAGATGGAGTGAGTATTTTGAAGGTTTGTTGAATGTGTTTGATGATAGAGTGGCAGATATAGAGTGTTTTGGTCGAGGTGGTGTGCAAAGTGAGAGGGTTAGGGAAAATGATTTGGTAAACAGAGAAGAGGTAGTAAAAGCTTTGCGGAAGATGAAAGCCGGCAAGGCAGCAGGTTTGGATGGTAATGCAGTGGAATTTATTCGAAAAGGGGATGACTGTATTGTTGACTGGTTGGTAAGGTTATTTAATGTATGTATGACTCATGGTGAGGTGCCTGAGGATTGGCAGAATGCGTGCATAGTGCCATTGTATAAAGGCAAAGTGGATAAGAGTGAGTGCTCAAATTACAGAGGTATAAGTTTGTTGAGTATTCCAGGTAAATTATATGGGAGGGTATTGATTGAGAGGGTGAAAGCATGTACAGAGCATCAGATTGGGGAAGAGCAGTGTGGTTTCAGAAGTGGTAGAGGATGTGTGGATCAGGTGTTTGCTTTGAAGAATGTATGTGAGAAATACTTAGAAAAGCAAATGGATTTGTATGTAGCATTTATGGATCTGGAGAAGGCATATGATAGAGTTGATAGAGATGCTCTGTGGAAGGTACTAAGAATATATGGTGTGGGAGGCAAGTTGTTAGAAGCAGTGAAAAGTTTTTATCGAGGATGTAAGGCATGTGTACGTGTAGGAAGAGAGGAAAGTGATTGGTTCTCAGTGAATGTAGGTTTGCGGCAGGGGTGTTTGATGTCTCCATGGTTGTTTAATTTGTTTATGGATTGGGTTGTTAGGGAGGTGAATGCAAAAGTTTTGGAAAGAGGGGCAAATATGCAGTCTGTTGGGGATGAGAGAGCTTGGGAAGTGAGTCAGTTGTTGTTCACTGATGATACAGCGCTGGTGGCTGATTCATGTGAGAAACTGCAGAAGCTGGTGACTGAGTTTGGTAAAGTGTGTGAAAGAAGAAAGTTAAGAGTAAATGTGAATAAGAGCAAGGTTATTTGGTACAGTAGGGTTGAGGGTCAAGTCAATTGGGAGGTAAGTTTTAATGGAGAAAAACTGGAGGAAGTAAAGTGCTTTAGATAATCTGGGAGTGGATCTGGCAGCGGATGGAACCATGGAAGCGGAAGCGAATCATAGGGTGGGGGAGGGGGCGAAAATCCTTGGAGCCTTGAAGAATGTGTGAAAGTCGAGAACATTATCTCCGAAAGCAAAAATGGCTATGTTTGAAGGAATAGTGGTTCCAACAATGTTGTATGGTTGCGAGTCGTGGGCTATGGATAGAGTTGTGTGCAGGAGGATGGATGTGCTGGAAATGAGATGTTTGAGGACAATATGTGGTGTGACGTGGTTTGATCGAGTAAGTAATGTAAGGGTAAGAGAGATGTGTGGAAATAAGAATAGCATGGTTGAGAGAGCAGAAGAGGGTGCTTTGAAATGGTTTGGGCCCATGGAGAGAATGAGTGAGGAAAGATTGACCAAGAGGATATATGTGTCAGAGGTGGAGGGAAGGAGAAGTGGGAGACCAAATTGGAGGTGGAAAGATGGAGTGAAAAAGATTTTGAGTGATCTGGGCCTGAACATGCAGGAGGGTGAAAGGCGGGCAAGGAATTGAGTGAATTGGAACGATGTGGTATACCGGGGTCAATGTGCTGTCAATGGATTGAATCAGGGCATGTGAAGCGTCTGGGGTAAACCATGGAAAGTTGTGTGGGGCCTGGATGTGGAAAGGGAGCTGTGGTTTCAGGCATTATTGCATGACAGCTAGAGACTGAGTGTGAACAAATGGGGCCTTTGTTGTCTTTCCTAGCACTACCTTGCACACATGACAGGGGAGGGGGATGTTATTCCATGTGTGGCGAGGTGGCAATGGGAATGAATAAAGGCAGACAGTGTGAATTGTGTGCATGCATATATATGTATGTGTCTGTGTGTGTATATATATATATATGTGTACATTGAGATGTATGGGTATGTGTATTTGCATGTGGGGACCTGTATGTATATACATGTGTATGGGGGTGGGTTGGGCCATTTCTTTCGTCTGTTTCCTTGCGCTACCTTGCGAACGCGGGAGACAGCGACAAAGCAAAATAAATAAAATATTTTTTAATATACTTTGCAGGTGTCTCTGGTGTTAGGTAACTTAAGGAAATGGACGAAAGAATGACCCAACCCACCCACATACACATGTATATACATAAATGCCCATACATGCACATATACATACTTATACATTTTAACATATACATACATATATATACACAGACATATACATATATACACTTGTACATATTCATACATGCTACCTTCATCCATTCTTGCTGCCACCCCGCAACTCATGAAAAAGAGCACCCTCCCTCCCCCGCGTGCGTGTGAGGTAGCGCCAGGAAACGACAACAAAGGCCACATTTGTTCACACTCACTCTCTAGCTGTCATGTGTAATGCACCGAAACCACAGCTCACTTTCCACATCCAGGCCCCACAAAACTTTCCATGGTTTACCCCAGACACTTCACATGCCCTGGTTCAATCTATTAACAGCATGTCATCCCCGGTATACCACATCTTTCCAATTCACTTTATTCCTTGGACGCCTTTCACACTTCTGTATGTTCAAGCCCTGATCATTCAAGATCTTTTTCTTTCCATCCTTCCATTTCCAATTTGGTCTCCTACTTTCCTCGTTCCCTCTACCTCTGACACATATATCCTCTTTGTCAATCTTTCTTCACTCATTCTCTCCATGTGACCAGACCATTTCAATACACCCTCTTCTGCTTTCTCAACCACACTCTTTTTATTACCACACATCTCTCTTACCATTTCATTGCTTACTCGATCAAACCACCTCACACCACATATTGTCCTTAAACATCTCATTTCCAATGCATCCACCCTCCTCTGCACAACCCTATCTATCGCACATGCCTCACAACCATATAACATTGTTGGAACTACTATTCCTTCAAACATACCCATTTTTGCTCTCGAAGATAACATTCTTGCCTTCCACACATTCTTCAACGCTCTCAGAACCTTCACCCCTTTCCCTACCCTATGACTCACTTTTGCTTCCATGTTTCCATCCACTGCTAAATCCTCTGTCAGATATCTAAAACACTTCACTTCCTCCAGTTTTTCTCTATTCAAACTTACCTCTCAATTAACTTGTCCCTCAACCTTACTGGACTTAATAACCTTGCTCTTATTCACATTTACTCTCAACTTTCTTCTTTCACACACTTTACCAAACTCAGTCACCAACTTCCGCAGTTTCTCACCTGAATCAGCCACAAGCACTGTGTCTTCAGTGAACACCAACCAACTCATTTCTCAAGCCCTGTCATCCACAACAGACTGCATACTTGCCCCCTCTCCAAAATTCTTGCATTCACCTCCCTAACCACCCCATCCATAAACAAATTAAACAACCATGGAGACGTAACGCACCCCTGCCACAAACCAACATTCACTGAGAACCAATCACTTTCCTTTCTTCCTACTCATACACATGCCCTACATCCTTGGTAAAAACTTTTCACCATTTCTTGCAATTTACCTCCCACACTATATACTCTTAATACCTTTCTCAAATCATCTCTTTCAACCCTATCATATGTTTTCTCCAGATCCATAAGTGCTACATACAAATCCATTTGTTTTTCTAGGTATTTCTCTCATACATTCTTCAAAGCAGACACCTGATCCACACATATCCTCTACCACTTCTGAAACCACACTGCTCTTCCCCCTTTGTTTTTTACAATGGCACTATGTATGCATGCCACCAATCCTCAGGCACTTCACCATGAGCCATACATACAATGAATTCCTTACCAACCAATCAACAACATAGTCACCCCTTTTTTTATAAATTTCATATATTTCATGCATATTCGCATTTCCCGCATTGGCAAGGTAGCATTAAGAACAGAGGACTGAGACTTAGAGGAAATATCTTCATGTGGCCCCCTTCTCTGTTCCTTCTTTTGGGAAATTAAGAAATGGGAGGGGAGAATTTCCAGACCCCCGCTCCCTCCCCTTTTAGTCGCCTTCTACAATGGTCAGGGAATATGTGGGAAGTATTCTTTATCCCATCCCCATTATAATGTATATATTTATCTATTGTTTATTATATTTGATTGCTGTTTCCCAAGTCAACAAGGTAGTGCCGGGAAACAGACGAAGAATGGCCCATCCACTCATATACACTCACGCATATGTATATCCATATACGAACAAAGTACATAGGAACATACAAACCTCCAACAGCCAGGATCGAACCTGGGGCCCCTGTGTAACAGGCGGGAATGCTACCCCTAGGCTATGGGCCTGGCTAATAGGAAATAACTTCGATTACTATGTACTCGAATGCACTTCGTCTCACGGTGAGCAACGGGGTCTACACTGGTCATTTCCCAACAGGCACACATAGCCAGAAGATAGCATTTTACCGAACCTAATTGTACAACATGGAGGTATATGAATATGAACAAAGTGCATAGGAAGGCGCACCTTCATAAAACATACAAACATCCAACAGCCAGGATTGAACCAGGGACCCCTGTGTAACAGGCAGGAATGCTACCGCTAGGCTATGAGCCTGGCTAATAGGAAATAACTATTTGAATACTATGTACTCGAATACCCTTCATCTCACGTTGGTGAGCAATGGGGTCTACACTGGTCATTTCCCAACAGGCGCACATAGCCAGCAGATAGCATTTTACCGAACCTAACTGTACAACGCGGAGGTGTATGAACACGAACAAAGTGCATAGGAACGTGCACCTTCATAGAACATACAAACTTCCAACAGCCAGGATCGAACCCGGGACCCCTGTGTAACAGGCGGGAAAGCTACCGCTAGGCTATGGGCCTGGCTAATAGGAAATAACTGTTGGAATACTATGTACTCGAATACCAACGTGAGACAAAGGGTATTCGAGTACATATATATAAATGCTCAGGAATACTCAACAAACTTATGCCTCTGTAGTTTGAACACTCACCTCTATTCCCTTTGCCTTTGTACAGTGGCACTATACATGCATTCTGCCAATCCTCAGGCTCTCCACCATGGTCCATATATACATTGAATATCCTGACCAAATGTTATATCTTAATGAATATATTTCTACAGCAGTAGCACATGGGAAATAATGAGTAAAATTCAGTACATTTGTTATAAAAAGTTTTTTTTTTATCCATGCTTCTCTTTTTTTTTTTTTTTATCCATGCTTATATTCCACATTATATTCTCCAATCTCTCCTCCTCTGTTATTAAGATGGAAATAACTGGCTACAGCACCACTTTGTGGCAACACATATGCATAATATACTGCGCAGAACATGCATCACCACCTCCTCATTTGTCACCACCTGCCTCACATAGTTAGCCTAATTCACATAAACACAATATGGCGTTGATTACCTCGTACATTGAAAATTAATTACATGGAGTGCAATATTAAGAAAAATACTCTAAAAGGAATGTGGTTGGTGCAGTAGTGTAGTTTAGAGCATTTCCAGTTCAGGGAGATGAGTGGCATTTCATCTTATGGTTAAAGATTTACATTTTACTCGGTGAATGATAATGTAAATTGTATTCTTTACACTTTTTACGCACTTCTTTCCAGTATGTTCTTACTTAATGCAGGAACTGGTAGCTATCTACATTTTCAGAAAAATATAAAAACTTAACAAATACCTGGAGTCACATCACTTGCTTTCATAAGTTTTTTCCTTTCACTTGGTGAATGTAAGTAAAGTTTCAAGTAACCATTTACCAGGGAGGTACTACCACCTGGGGCTCAGGAGGGATAGTGGTTGTTGCTCTTGTTACTCTTAACCTTGCAGGTCCAGAGCTCTTTTTTTTCTTTCTTTTTTTTCTTCTCAGGTACATATCGTTTGCTGGCATCCAACCCCAGTCCCAGACACTTTTCCTCATACATAACATTTGACAACACATAACACACATGCATCTATATATCTTCTTCAGCTTTCTTCTTACTTCCAAAGTCTGTAATTCATGGCACTGCAGTCACTGGAGAACTCTTCACTGTTGATTTAAAGTGGCATCTTTGGTCAAGAAGGGTTTGAGTGGATATGACCACCATAATGTGACTGGGATCCATCGCACCTTTGTAGCTATATGTCCTAGATCTGAATTTTTCTGTCCATTTTTGCTTCATTCATGGTCTTAACTCTAACCTTCCCTCTGTTCAACACCATATGAATACTTCCTCCCCTGATCTCATAAAACCATCTGCCTCTCCTCTGCGCTATCAGCTCTCCAGCTATAATCTCTATCATTGTTTCTGCTCCAACATTGGAGTTTGTGCCTATTGTAATACAAAAACTCCTAATGCTTGTCTCATGGATCTAATCTCCCAACATTGATGCCATATGGCTCAAAATCTGTATCTTCTGTTACCTTGCTTTTGTGATTTGTTTATTTTTCCACAGTTCCATTGTACAATTGATTGACTTCTTGCCACAAAGCTCTGCTCTCTTCTCATCCACATTTTAATGTACAGCAAAAGGACTGATTAAGCTGTAACTGGGATGATACTAATGGATTCAATGCCTTTTTTCTCCTGAATAATCTGGAACAATGAGGTAAACACTTTACCCAAGTTACCGTCCATTATGACCACTCTTTTTACACAACCTCCCTCCTTTAGGGTCATCTGACCACCATCTTATGTCTGTTACCTTTAATTGGGCATGCCCATCCTGTTTATCCCCCCACAGAACACTAACTTTGGCACTCGGGGAGAGGTCAGTAGTTATCCCTGGTCAGAATGCCTGGTGTTGTGCTGAGCACGTATCAGTGGTCAGAAGTTATCTTGGCTGGGATGAAGATGTACATTCCATCTTCTAAATCTGTTTTTCCTCAATCTTAGTTTAAAATCACCACTGCTCTGTTCCCTGTTATGTCAGGGATGATCCATACTTGATCATAAAGCTCTAACCTTACCCAGTAACCCACTCTACTTTCACATCTGCTCAGATTCATTGCAAGGCTGTTCTTAAAAGAGCCAAGCACACCATAAAGAGAAAGTTTGCCAACTTGATATAATTTACAGACAGGTCTTTTTGGTCCTTAACCAGAAACATCTTCAACAAGATCTGTAATTCAATCTATCTTTCTATTTTCTGCCCTGATTAATGTATTGCAAACACTTCAACTGACAAAACTACTCTTTTCACTTTTTTTTTTTTTTTGTCTAACTCACCTTTGAACTATTCAGATTCTAATCCTGTGCCCCATCTATATATATTTTCCTTGTGCAGTCTCTCCCAGGTACTCTTCCAGAACTAGGATGGCTCAGATGGCATACTTCCTCATGTTCTAAGGGAGTGTGGATCTGAGCTACAATCCCATTCCCTTCTTTCAGATCACCAGTCTGTGTGGTAGGTCTCCTAATGGTCTTCTCACCTGTATGACTCACTTCTGGTCCACCTATCTTTCTATCACAGAAGCCTGTTCCCTCATCATCTCTAAAGCATATGATGGAGTGTGGCATAACATTCTTTTGGTTTCACTACTTTACCCTGGAATGTGGCATAACCTTTTTTAGGTTTCACTACTTTTCCGTGTTTTATAATGAATAGTTTCCTCTCAAGCTATTCCATTGCAGTATTTGTTGATGGAGCAACTTCCCCCCTTAACTTATCAATAGTGGTGTTCTGTAGAGTTCTGGTTTATCACCTACTTTTTTCTTATCTCAATAAAGGATCTACTTTTACTTTACTCTTATGCTGATGATTCCACTTTACATGCTTCAACTCACTTTACCTCCACTCCTCCCTTTAATACTCTTTCTTTTCCTTGTACTAATGGTTTCCTCTCTCAGTTCTGACCTTTGCAGAATTTTGGACTGGGGAGTCATTAAACGTAAAATTTACTGTTTCTAAAATGAAATTTCTTCCTCTGTCTAACTTCTAAAAATCATCTGTTTCCCATGGCTCAATTTCAGAACATTATGATTCAATATAACATATTGGGCATAACCATCTCCACTCTGTCCTGGAAATCCCACTTGAGCAACATCACAAAGTCTGCTTCCCAAAAGTTGATCACACATCTAGGGTGGCTCATCCTCCTCTGTTAATTAGAGTGGAATCAGAAGCATTCCATATCATTAAGTCTCTTTACATCACTAATCCTCAAACTTGTCTTTGTTTATGTTGCAGTATTGCTGCTTTCTTTACCTATAGGTATTATTTTAGCCACCGTTCTTATGAACTGTCTCCATGTGGCACATGTTTAGCTGCTTCTTCCTACAACTGTGGGGAGATCGGCCACTACAGGATTCGAAGATTGACTGCTACAATACCTCTTTCTTTCCTCAAACAGCTAAGCAGCAGAATTTTCATCCATCTGTCTTTCCCTCTTCATATTACCTTTCTTCCTTTAAGAACAGGTCTACAAGCCTTTGTACAGCCTTGATAAATTTTTACTTTCATGCATGTTAGGGCATGTTATTTGCCCATGCCATGTTGGTCACTGTGAAAAAGAAATTATATACATTTTTATACACAGTTCTCTTTTGTACGTTTATGACATTCATACACTAATATTGAATTACATAGAATACAGAATTAAGAAATAAAGTTTAACAGAAATGAACAGAAATGTGGACAGTACAGCAGTGCACAGATTAGAATGTCTCCAGTTTAGGGAGGGGAATGCAGTGTGGTCATCTCAGTTCAAAACGCATCTTACCTGTTGAATACTATAGATTCTGTTCTTTACATATTTTTCTGTACATTTCTCTCTAGTTTGTTCATGGCTACTTTATGCGATACATATAAGTTACACATCAAGAATATTAATGGAAATGTGGATGGCTCTTTTCCAAACTCACAGTCACCTCTCTCATTTTCTCAGCATTGTTTCCTCTTTCAAAAACCTTTACAAATCTTCACCCTCACCTCCACAAGATAGTAATCAGACATCCCACTGACTGTTCCTCTCAACATGTTTCCATCTAAAAGTCTCTCTATAACATGCCTGTCAATTAATACCTAATGTAATAATACCTGTTGACCATTTCTCCTTATCACATATGTATACTTTTGGATATCTCTCTTTTTAAACCAGGTATTCCCAACTACCAATCTTTTTTCAGCCCACAAATCCAAAAGCTCTTCACCATTTCCATTCATAACACTAAATACCCCATGCACGCCAATTATATGTTCAACTGCCACATTAATTACCTTCACATTTAAACTGTGGCCAGGTGCATAAGCACCAATAATCACCCATCCCTCACCATCCACTTTCGGTGGATGTATGAAAATATATTTTATACTATTATTCAGTATACTTGATTGCCGTTTTCTCCATTAGCAAGATAGCACCAAGAAACAGACAAAGAAAGACCCATCCACACATATACAAACATATATACATACATGCACATGTGCATATATATTTTTTATTATGTTTATTATACTTTGTTGCTGTCTCCCTCGTTAGCGTGGTAGTGCAAGGAAACAGACGAAAGAATGGCCCAGCTCACCCACAGACACATGCATATATATACACTTCCACACACACACATATACATACCTATACATTTCAACGAATAAATATATATGCACATACACAGACATATACATATATACACATGTACGTAATTCATACTTGCTGCCCTTGTTCATTCCTGTCGCCACCCCGCCACACATGGAATGACAACCCCCTCCCCCCGCATGCGTGCGAAGTAGCACTAGGAGAAGACAACAAAGGCCACATGCGTTCACACTCAGTCTCTATATATCATGTATAATGCACCGAAACCACAGCTCCCTTTCCACATCCAGGCCTCACAAAACTTTCCATGGTTTACCCCAGACACTTCACATGCCCTGGTTCAATCCATTGACAGCACGTCGACCCCAGTATACCACATCGTTCCAGTTCACTCTATTCCTTGCATGCCTTTCACCCTCTTGCATGTTCAGGCCTCGATAGCTCAAAATCTTTTTCACTCCATCTTTCCACCTCCAATTTGGTCTCCCACTTCTCCTCGTTCCCTCCACCTCTGACACATATATCCTCTTTGTCGATCTTTCCTCACTCATTCTCTCCATGTGACCAAACCATTTCAATACACCATCTTCTGCTCTCTCAACCACACTTTTTATTACCACACATCTCTCTTCCCCTTACATTACTTACTCGATCAAACCCCCTCACACCACATATTGTCCTCAAACGTCTCATTTCCAACGCATCCACCCTCCACCGCACGACTCTATCCATAACCCATGCCTCGCAACCATATATCATTGTTGGAACCACTATTCCTTCAAACATACCCATTTTTGCTTTCCAAGATAATGTTCTCGACTTCCACGCATTTTTCAACGCTCCCAGAACTTTCGCCCCCTCTCCCACCCTGTGATTCACTTCCGCTTCCATGGTTCCATCCACTGCCAAATCCACTCCCAGATCTCAAAAAACACTTCACTTCCTCCAGTTTTTCTCAATTCAAACTAACCTCCCAGTTGACTTGTCCCTCAACCCTACTGTACCTAATAACCTTGCTCTTATTCACATTTACTCTTAACTTTCTTCTTTCACACAATTTACCAAACTCAGTCACCAGCTTCTGCAGTTTCTCACGCAAATCAGCCACCAGTGCTGTATCATCAGCGAACAACAACTGACTCACTTCCCAAACTCTCTCATCCCCAACAGACTGCATACTTGCCCCTCTTTCCAAAACTCCTGAATTCACCTCCCTGAGAACCCCATCCATAAACAAATTAAACAACCATGGAGACATCACGCACCCATGCCACAAACCAACAGTCACTGAGAACCAATCACTTTCCTCTCTTCCTACTCGCACACATGCCTTACATCCTTGATAAAAACTTTTCACTGCTTCTAACAACTTGCCTCCTACACCATATATTCGTAATACCTTCCACAGAGCATCTCTATCAACTTTATCATATGCCTTCTGCAGATCTCTAAATGCTACATACAAATCCATTTGCTTTTCTAAGTATTTCTCATATACATTCTTCAATGCAAACACTTGATCCACACATCCTCTACTACTCCTGAAACCACACTGCTCTTCCCCAGTCTGATGCTCTGTACATACCTTCACCCTCTCAATCAATACCCTCCCATGTAATTTCCCAGGAATACTCAACAAACTTATACCTCTGTAATTTGAGCACTCACTTTTATCGCCTTTGCCTTTGTACAATGGCACTATGCAAGCATTCCGCCAATCCCCAGGCACCTCACCATGAGTCATTATTATTATTATTATTTTGCTTTGTCGCTGTCTCCCGCGCCTGCGAGGTAGCGCAAGGAAACAGATGAAAGAAATGGCCCAACCCACCCCCACACACATGCACACACACACACGTCCACACACGCAAACATACACACCCACACATCCCAACGTACACACATATATACACACACACATATACACACATGCACACAATTCACACTGTCTGCCCTTACTCACCCCCATCGCCACCCTGCCACACGGAATAAAATCCCCATCCCCCCTCATGTGCACGAGGCAGCGCCAGGAAAAGACAACAAAGGCCCCATTCGCTCACACTCAGTCTCCAGCTGTCATGCAATAATGCCCAAAACCACAGCTCCCTTTCCACATCCAGGCCCCACAGAACTTTCCATGGTTTATCCCAGACACTTCACATGCCCTGATTCAATCCATTGACAGCACGTCGACCCCGGTATACCACATCGATCCAATTCACTCTATTCCTTGCCCGCCTTTCACCCTCCCGCATGTTCAGGCCCCAATCACTCAAAATCTTTTTCACTCCATCTTTCCACCTCCAATTTGGTCTCCCACTTCTCCTCGTTCCCTCCACCTCCGACACATATATCCTCTTGGTCAATCTTTCCTCACTCATTCTCTCCATGTGCCCAAACCATTTCAAAACACCCTCTTCTGCTCTCTCAACCACGCTCTTTTTATTTCCACACATCTCTCTTACCCTTACATTAATTACTCAATCAAACCACCTCACACCACTTATTGTCTTCAAACATCTCATTTCCAGCACATCCACCCTCCTGCGCACAACTCTATCCATAGCCCATGCCTCGCAACCATTCAACATTGTTGGAACCACTATTCCTTCAAACATAGCTATTTTAGCTTTCGGAGATAATGTTCTCGACTTCCACACATTCTTCAAGGCTCCCAGGATTTTCACCCTCTCCCCCACCCTATGATTTACTTCCGCTTCCATGGTTCCATCCGCTGCCAGATCCACTCCCAGATATCTAAAACACTTTACTTCCTCCATTTTTTCTCCATTCAAACTTACCTCCCAATTGACTTGACCCTCAACCCTACTGTACCTAATAACCATGAGTCATATACATTAAATAACCTTACCAACCAGTCAACAATACAGTCACCCCCTTTTTAATGAATTACACTGCAGTACCATCCAAACCCGCTGTCTTGACAGCTTTCATCTTCCGCAAAGCTTTTACTACCTCTTCTCTGTTTACCAAATCATTCTTCCTAACTCTCTCACTTTGCACACCACCTCGACCAAAACATCCTATATCTGCCGCTCTATCATCAAACACATTCAACAAACCTTCAAAATACTCACTCCATCTCCTTCTCACATCACCACTACTTGTTATCACCTCCCCATTATCCCCCTTCACTATAGTTCCCGTTTGTCCCTTGTCTTACGCACTTTATTTACCTCCTTCCAAAGTATCTTTTTATTCTCCCTAAAATTTAATGATACTCTCTCACCCCAACTCTCATTTGCCCTCTTTTTCACCTCTTGCAACTTTCTCTTGACCTCCTGCCTCTTTCTTTTATACATCTCCCAGTCATTTGCATTATTTCCTTGCAAAAATTGTCCAAATGGTTCTCTCTTCTCTTTCCCTAATTATCTTACTTCTTCGTCCCACCACTCACTACCCTTTCTAATCTGCCCACCTCTCATGCCTCTCATGCCACAAGCATCTTGTGCATAAGCCATTACTGCTTCCCTGAATACTTCCCATTCCTCCCCCACTCCCCTTACGTCCTTTGTTCTCACCTTTTTCCATTCTGTACTCAGTCTCTCCTGGAACTTCCTCACACAAGCCTCCTTCCCAAGCTCACTTACTCTTACCACTCTCTTCACCCCAACATTATCTCTTCTTTTCTGAAAACCTCTACAAATCATGAAAACTCTCTCTCTCTCTCTCTCTCTCTCTCTCTCTCTCTCTCTCTCTCTCTCTCTCTCTCTCTCTCTCTCTCTCTCTCTCTCTCTCTCGTATTCCCTGCATGGCGTAGATGGCGACTAAAAGGGGAGGGAGCACGGGGCTGGAAATCCTCCCCTCTTTTTTTCTTTTCTTTTTTTTCAATTTTCCAAAAGAAGGAACAGAGAAGAGGGCCAGGTGAGGATATTCCCTCAAAGCATAGTCCTCTGTTCTTAACACTACCTCGCTAATGCGTGAAATGGCGAGTTTTTTGACTTAGGCCTTCCCAGCCACACTAGACCAGTAACAGAGGCTTTCCACAAAACACAAATTGCTTTGTCTTAATCCCAGTTTCCTCCTCAAAACTTCTCTTCTTTCCAAGCTACAGTTGCCTCTTTCAGTGTAGCTGCTTCCCAAAGTGGGACCGCATCCTCTCTAGTTATTTATCAATCATCAGTTCATTCAGTGTCTGTCTCACAGCCTGCAGCACGATCTTAGCCAGCATTAAATACTTCTGAAACAATGGCTGCTTCATGTGTGTTGTCTGTTCCTTGTACCCGAACTGACACTTTTACCTTGTCTGCTTCTCCTGCTCTCAAACAATCTTTGCTTGTCACAGTTTCACAACCTTCCTCTGCCTTCCATGCGTGTGTTGCTTCTCAGGACTCAGAACTTCGGTGGTATCCTGACGTAGGGTGTGCTGAGGACTTGTCTGTATTGTACTCCTCCTATAAGCATTACTTAGATGAAGTTACAGAAAGTGGTGGTCTTAAACGTCGTTCCAGTGATGAGGACAGTGATAACTGTGATATCAGTGATGACACTGTTGGCCGCAGGGTTAAGGAAAGGAAGAGAATTAAGTTAGACGTTCTGTAGTGATCTAATTTTATATAATACTAAAAATGTAAATTTTTGGGTTTAAAAATTGTTAAACATAGGTTAAATTGTTCTCCCCATCCCCCGGGGATTGGGGAAAAAAAAGAATTTCTTCCCCCCCCATTCCTCATGGGGTTTGTAAAAGGGAAAAAAAAAGGGGATAGGAAGGTGGGGGGGCTAGAAACCCTCCCCTCCTTTTAGTTTAAATTTTTTCAAAGGGGGCACAGAAGAAGGAGCCCGCAGGGAAATGCTCATCCTCCTTGAAGGGTCAGGGGGGGGTGTCTTTTATGTGTGTGGAATTTTAACCAAGGAAAGAGAAAAAGGGGAAAATTTGGTAGTAATTTTTAGGAAAAGGGAAACCCGGATGTTTTGACTCTATGAAACAAAGCTCAAGGGTAAGGGGGAAAAGTGGTTTTTGGGTTTTGTTTTTTGGGGGTTTTAAATTTAGGGGTTTGGGAAGAGGGCAGGAGTGGGGGGGTTTTGATTTTGAGTGTAAAAAAAGCAAACGTTTAAAATTGAAATGGGTAAAACTGAAAAATGGATGGAGGAGTTGGGGGATTATTGGGGGTTTTAAAGCACCTGGGGTGAGACCCAAGGTTTTTTGGAGCACCTGAGTGAGTGTGTTAAATAGTTTGATGCCAAGAGAGGTTATAGTGATGGGGCGGGTTTCAATGCAAAATTTAGTAAAGGGGCCGGGTTTAGGGAATAATTGGTGGGACTGGGGTGTTTTAAATGTTGTAAAAGGAAATGGTGAAAAAAGCTTGTGGATTTAAAGGTGGAAAAAGGACTGGTGGTTGGGCCCTACCGGTTTAAAAAAAAAGATTTACATAAGTATTTTATGTAAGTTGGAAAAGATGGCCAAGGGGCGTATTTGGGGTTTCCCCCGTTAATTATAGGCGTGTTTAAAGAAGAGTTTTTTTGGGTATTAAAGGCCCGAGAGGGGCAACTAGGGGATGTCGATCATTAATTTTTGTGGAGACGAAGGTGAAATTTTGGGAAAGGTTTTCCCGAAAAAGAAAAAGAGAATGTTGGGGTGAAAAAGATGGTAGGAATAAAAATGAACTTGGAAGAACTTGTGTGGGAAGTCCGGGAGAGAGAGTGCAGAATGGAAAAAGGGGAGAAAGGACCTAAGGGGAGGAGGAGGAATGGGATGTATTTAGGGAAGCGTGATGGCTTGGGCAAAAGATGCATGTGGCATGAGAAAAAGTGGGGGGTTTGGGGAAGATTAGAAAGGGAATTTAGTGGTGGGGTGAAGAAATAAGTTTTTAGTGAAAAAAGAAAAGAGAGGCAAATTTTGGACAAATTTTTGCAGGGAAAAAAAGTACAAATGACTGGGAAAAAGTTTTTAAAAAAAAGAGGAGGGGGTCAAGAGGGAAAAATGCAAAAAGTTTAAAAAGAGGGCAAATGGGAAAAAATTGGGGTGAGAGAGTTCAAAAAAATTTTAAAGGGGGAATAAAAAAGTTTTTGGAAGAAGGAAAAAAAAGCAAAAGACAAGAGAAAAAAAAGGGAAAATCAAGGAAGGGGCCCCAAAGGGGAAAGGGGATAAAAAAGTAGGGGGTGACCCTGAGGGAAAGGAGTTGGTATACCTTTAAAAGGGTTTGTTGAAAGTGTTGGATAATAAGTGGCCGTTTTAGGGTGTTTTGGCCCCAAGGGTTGGGGTGCGAAAGTGAGAGGGTTTAAAAAGAATGTTTGGCGACAAGAAGAAAGGGAGTAAAAGCTTTTGGGGGAAAAATGAAAGGTGGCCCGGCCGCGGGTTTGGATGGTAATTTCAGGGTTTTCCCTTTCCCCTAAACCCCAGGAAACAGCGACAAGCAAAAAAAAAATATTTTTTATATATATTATATATATATATATTTTTATATTTTTATATTTTAATTTTTATATAATTTTTTTTTTTTTTTTTTTTTTTTTAAAAACTTTGTTTCGGGCTCCCGCATTTGGGGAGGTAGCGCAAGGAAAAAAGACGAAAAAAATGGCCCAACCCCCCCCCAAAAAACCCTGTACATACACACGTCCACACACGCAAAAATACATACCTACACGCTTTTCCCTTGGGTTTTCCCCCGGGCGCTTCAATGCCTTGATTTAATCCACGGGAAGCACGTCAACCCCTGTATAACCCAATCGGCTTCCAATTCCAACCCTAATTCCTTTGGCCCCCCCTTCCCCCCTCCTGCATTTTCCGGGCCCCGATCCCCCCAAAATCCTTTTTCCCCCCATCTTTCCACCTCCCAAATTTGGGCTCCCTCTTTCCCCGTTTCCCCCCCACCCCGCAAATATTTCCCCCTTGTCAATCTTCCCCCAAAATCAATTTTCTCCTGTGCCCAAAAAACCCTTTCAAAAACACCCTTTCTGCTCTCCCAACCCCGCTCTTTTTATTTCCACACATTTTCTCTTACCCTTAAATTTTCTTAAATCCTTTTAAACCAAACCCCACACCACCCATTTGTTTTCAAACCTTTTCTTTTTCCCCCTCACATCCATTCCTCCTTGGGCCCCCAAAAATCTAACCAAAAGCCACCGGGCCCCCGCAACCCCTACAACATTGTTTTGGAAAAAATTTTTCCTTCAAAAAAAAAACCCTTTTTTGCTTTCCCCGGGGGAATGTTTTCCCACTTCCACACCTTTTTTCAAAGGGTTTTCCCCAAAAAATTTTTTTTTCCCCCCTCCCCCACCCTAAAAATTTTCCCCTTTCCCCCTTTCCAGGGTTTTAAAACCGCCAACCCGATCCACTCCCAGGGTAAAACTAAAAACTTCCCCTTCCCCCAGTTTTTCCTCCATCAAACTCACCCCCAATTTATTTGGGCCCCAAAAACCCCACGTCCCAAAAAACCCTTTTTCTTTTTATTCCCCATTTACTCTTTAAAATTTTTTCTTCCCCCACAACCCTTTTAAAACCAAAATCCGGCACCAGCCTTCTTGCGTTTTCTCACATGAAAAACCGCCACCCGGCTGTTCCTCAGCGAACAACAACTGACTACCCTTCCCCCAAGCTCTCTCCTCCCCAACGACTTCCCCCCTGCCCCTCTTTTTCCAAGACCTTGCATTTACCCCCCCTAACAACCCCAAACCATAAACAATATATTTATATTAAAATAAAAATATATATATTATATAATATAATAAATTTTTATTTTATTTTTTTTTTTTTTTTTTTATTTTTAAACCCTTTGTCGCTGGTTTTCCCCAGTTTCCAGGTAGCGCAAAGGGAAACGGAACCAAAGAAATGGCCCAACCCCCCCCCCCCCCAACCCCATGTAAAAAACAACGTCCAAAACAAGCAAAAAAACCCTCCCCCAAAAAGCTTTCCATTTGGGTTTAAACCCCCCCCGCTTCCAAGGCCCCTTTTTCCAAAACCCCTGACACCCCGCCCCCCCTGTATACCACGACTCCCCCAAATTCCCCCTATTTTTTGCCCCCTTTTCACCCTCGGGATGTTCAGGCCCCGATCCCCACAAAATCTTTTTCACCCATCTTTCCCACCTCCAATTTTTGGGCTCCCCCCTTTCTCCTCGTTCCCCCCACCTTCCCAAAATTATCCTCTTGGTCAAACTTCCTCACCTTTATTCTCTCCAGGGGCCCAAAAACCCTTTCAAAAAACACCCTTTCTGCTCTCCCCAAACCCCCGCTCTTTTTAAATTTCCCAAAAATCTCCTTAAAACCCTTTTCTTAATTTCTCGAAACCAAAACCCCCTCACCACCCACCATTTCCTTTAAACATCCTCATTTCCGCACATCCACCCCTGCGCAAAAAACTCTATCCCTAGCCCATGCCTCGAAAACCATTTCAACATTGTTGGAACCACTATTCCTTCAAACATAGCTATTTTAGCTTTCGTGAGTAATGTTCTCGACTTCCACACATTCTTCAAGGCTCCCAGGATTTTCAACCTCTCTCCCCCACCCTATGATTTACTTCCGCTTCCTTTGGTTCCATCCGCTGCCAATCCACTCCCAGATATCTAAAACACTTTACTTCCTCCATTTTTTCTCCATTCAAACTTACCTCCCAATTGACTTGACCCTCAACCCTACTGTACCTAATAACCATGAGTCATATACATTAAATAACCTTACCAACCAGTCAACAATACAGTCACCCCCTTTTTAATGAATTACACTGCAGTACCATCCAAACCCGCTGTCTTGACAGCTTTCATCTTCCGCAAAGCTTTTACTACCTCTTCTCTGTTTACCAAATCATTCTTCCTAACTCTCTCACTTTGCACACCACCTCGACCAAAACATCCTATATCTGCCGCTCTATCATCAAACACATTCAACAAACCTTCAAAATACTCACTCCATCTCCTTCTCACATCACCACTACTTGTTATCACCTCCCCATTATCCCCCTTCACTATAGTTCCCGTTTGTCCCTTGTCTTACGCACTTTATTTACCTCCTTCCAAAGTATCTTTTTATTCTCCCTAAAATTTAATGATACTCTCTCACCCCAACTCTCATTTGCCCTCTTTTTCACCTCTTGCAACTTTCTCTTGACCTCCTGCCTCTTTCTTTTATACATCTCCCAGTCATTTGCATTATTGCCTTGCAAAAATTGTCCAAATGGTTCTCTCTTCTCTTTCCCTAATTATCTTACTTCTTCGTCCCACCACTCACTACCCTTTCTAATCTGCCCACCTCTCATGCCTCTCATGCCACAAGCATCTTGTGCATAAGCCATTACTGCTTCCCTGAATACTTCCCATTCCTCCCCTACTCCCCTTACGTCCTTTGTTCTCACCTTTTTCCATTCTGTACTCAGTCTCTCCTGGAACTTCCTCACACAAGCCTCCTTCCCAAGCTCACTTACTCTTACCACTCTCTTCACCCCAACATTATCTCTTCTTTTCTGAAAACCTCTACAAATCATGAAAACTCTCTCTCTCTCTCTCTCTCTCTCTCTCTCTCTCTCTCTCTCTCTCTCTCTCTCTCTCTCTCTCTCTCTCGTATTCCCTGCATGGCGTAGATGGCGACTAAAAGGGGAGGGAGCACGGGGCTGGAAATCCTCCCCTCTTTTTTTCTTTTTTTTTTTTTCAATTTTCCAAAAGAAGGAACAGAGAAGAGGGCCAGGTGAGGATATTCCCTCAAAGCATAGTCCTCTGTTCTTAACACTACCTCGCTAATGCGTGAAATGGCGAGTTTTTTGACTTAGACCTTCCCAGCCACACTAGACCAGTAACAGAGGCTTTCCACAAAACACAAATTGCTTTGTCTTAATCCCAGTTTCCTCCTCAAAACTTCTCTTCTTTCCAAGCTACAGTTGCCTCTTTCAGTGTAGCTGCTTCCCAAAGTGGGACCGCATCCTCTCTAGTTATTTATCAATCATCAGTTCATTCAGTGTCTGTCTCACAGCCTGCAGCACGATCTTAGCCAGCATTAAATACTTCTGAAACAATGGCTGCTTCATGTGTGTTGTCTGTTCCTTGTACCCGAACTGACACTTTTACCTTGTCTGCTTCTCCTGCTCTCAAACAATCTTTGCTTGTCACAGTTTCACAACCTTCCTCTGCCTTCCATGCGTGTGTTGCTTCTCAGGACTCAGAACTTCGGTGGTATCCTGACGTAGGGTGTGCTGAGGACTTGTCTGTATTGTACTCCTCCTATAAGCATTACTTAGATGAAGTTACAGAAAGTGGTGGTCTTAAACGTCGTTCCAGTGATGAGGACAGTGATAACTGTGATATCAGTGATGACACTGTTGGCCGCAGGGTTAAGGAAAGGAAGAGAATTAAGTTAGACGTTCTGTAGTGATCTAATTTTATATAATACTATAATGTAAATTTTGGTTAACATAGTTAAACATAGGTTAACATTGTTCTCCCCTATCCCTGGGGATAGGGGAGAAAGAATACTTCCCACGCATTCCTCATGTGTCGTAAAAGGCGACAAAAGGGGATAGGAGTGGGGGGGCTAGAAACCCTCCCCTCCTTATAGTTTAACTTTCTCAAAGGGGACACAGAAGAAGGAGCCACGCAGGGAGTGCTCATCCTCCTTGAAGGCTCAGGTTGGGGTGTCTATATGTGTGTGGATGTAACCAAGATGAGAAAAAAGGAAAGATAGGTAGTATATTTGAGGAAAGGAACCTGGATGTTTTGACTCTGAGTGAAACAAAGCTCAAGGGTAAGGGGGAAGAGTGGTTTGGTTATGTTTTGGGAGTAAAGTCAGGGTTGGTAAGAGGACAGGAGTGGTGGGAGTATGTGATAGAGTGTAAGAAAGCAAACTTTAGATTGATATGGGTAAAACTGAAAGTGGATGGAGAGAGATGGGTGATTATTGGTGTGTATGCACCTGGGCATGAGAAGCAAGTGTTTTGGGAGCACCTGAGTGAGTGTGTTAGTAGTTTTGATGCACAAGACGAGGTTATAGTGATGGGCGATTTCAATGCAAAGGTGAGTAATGTGGCAGTTGAGGGAATAATTGGTGTACGTGGGGTGTTCAGTGTTGTAAATGGAAATGGTGAAGAGCTTGTGGATTTATGGCTGAAAAAGGACTGGTGATTGGGAATACCTGGTTTAAAAAGAGATATACATAAGTATATGTATGTAAGTAGGAGAGATGGCCAGAGAGCGATATTGGATTACACGTTAATTGATAGGCGTGTGAAAGAGAGAGTTTTGGATATTAATGTGCTGAGAGGTGCAACTAGAGGGATGTCTGATCATTATCTTGTGGAGACGAAGGTGAAGATTTGTAAAGGTTTTCAGAAAAGAAGAGAGAATGTTGGGGTGAAGAGAGTGGTAGGAATAAGTGAACTTGGGAAGAGACTTGTGTGAGGAAGTACCGGGAGAGACTGAGTGCAGAATGGAAAAAGGTGAGAGCAAAGGACCTAAGGGGAGTGAGGGAGGAATGGTATGTATTTAGGGAAGCAGTGATGGCTTGTGCAAAAGATGCATGTGGCATGAGAAGCGTGGGAGGTGGGCAGATTAGAAAGGGTAATGAGTGGTGGGATGAAGAAGTAAGATTATTAGTGAAAGAGAAGAGAGAGGCATTTGGACAATTTTTGCAGGGAAATAGTACAAATGACTGGGAAATGTATAAAAGAAAGAGGCAGGAGGTCAAGAGAAAGGTGCAAGAGTTGAAAAAGAGGGCAAATGAAAGTGGGGTGAGAGAGTATCATTAAATTTTAGGGAGAATAAAAAGATGTTTTGGAAGAAGGTAAATAAAATGCAAAAGACAAGAGAACAAATGGGAACATCAGTGAAGGGGGCCAATGGGGAGGTGATAACAAGTAGTGGTGACGTGAGGAGATGGAGTGAGTATACTGAAGGTTTGTTGAATGTGTTGGATAATAAGTGGCAGATATAGGGTGTTTTGGCCAAGGTTGTGTGCGAAGTGAGAGGGTTAGAGAGAATGATTTGGCAGACAGAGAAGAGGTAGTAAAAGCTTTGAGGAAGATGAAAGGTGGCAAGGCAGCGGGTTTGGATGGTATTGCAGTGTTTCCTTGCGCTAACGCAGGAGACAGCGACAAAGCAAAATAAATATATATATATATATATATATATATATATATATATATATATATATATATATATATATATATATATATATATTTTTTTTTTTTTTTTTTTTTATACTTTGTTGCTGTCTCCCGCATTTGCGAGGTAGCGCAAGGAAACAGACGAAAGAAATGGCCCAACCCCCCCCATACACATGTACATACACACGTCCACACACGCAAATATACATACCTACACAGCTTTCCTTGGTTTACCCCGGACGCTTCACATGCCTTGATTCAATCCACTGACAGCACGTCAACCCCTGTATACCACATCGCTCCAATTCACTCTATTCCTTGCCCTCCTTTCACCCTCCTGCATGTTCAGGCCCCGATCACACAAAATCCTTTTCACTCCATCTTTCCACCTCCAATTTGGTCTCCCTCTTCTCCTCGTTCCCTCCACCTCCGACACATATATCCTCTTGGTCAATCTTTCCTCACTCATTCTCTCCATGTGCCCAAACCATTTCAAAACACCCTCTTCTGCTCTCTCAACCACGCTCTTTTTATTTCCACACATCTCTCTTACCCTTATGTTACTTACTCGATCAAACCACCTCACACCACACATTGTCCTCAAACATCTCATTTCCAGCACATCCATCCTCCTGCGCACAACTCTATCCATAGCCCACGCCTCGCAACCATACAACATTGTTGGAACTACTATTCCTTCAAACATACCCATTTTTGCTTTCCGGGATAATGTTCTCGACTTCCACACATTTTTCAAGGCTCCCAAAATTTTCGCCCCCTCCCCCACCCTATGATCCACTTCCGCTTCCATGGTTCCATCCGCTGACAGATCCACTCCCAGATATCTAAAACACTTCACTTCCTCCAGTTTTTCTCCATTCAAACTCACCTCCCAATTGACTTGACCCTCAACCCTACTGTACCTAATAACCTTGCTCTTATTCACATTTACTCTTAACTTTCTTCTTCCACACACTTTACCAAACTCCGTCACCAGCTTCTGCAGTTTCTCACATGAATCCGCCACCAGCGCTGTATCATCAGCGAACAACAACTGACTCACTTCCCAAGCTCTCTCATCCCCAACAGACTTCATACTTGCCCCTCTTTCCAAGACTCTTGCATTTACCTCCCTAACAACCCCATCCATAAACAAATATATATATATATATATATATATATATATATATATATATATATATATATATATATATATTTTTTTTTTTTTTTTTTTTTTATACTTTGTCGCTGTCTCCCGCGTTTGCGAGGTAGCGCAAGGAAACAGACGAAAGAAATGGCCCAACCCCCCCCCCCCCCCATACACATGTACATACACACGTCCACACACGCAAATATACATACCTACACAGCTTTCCATGGTTTACCCCAGACGCTTCACATGCCTTGCTTCAATCCACTGACAGCACGTCAACCCCTGTATACCACATGACTCCAATTCACTCTATTTCTTGCCCTCCTTTCACCCTCCTGCATGTTCAGGCCCCGATCACACAAAATCTTTTTCACTCCATCTTTCCACCTCCAATTTGGTCTCCCTCTTCTCCTCGTTCCCTCCACCTCCGACACATATATCCTCTTGGTCAATCTCTCCTCACTCATTCTCTCCATGTGCCCAAACCATTTCAAAACACCCTCTTCTGCTCTCTCAACCACGCTCTTTTTATTTCCACACATCTCTCTTACCCTTACGTTACTTACTCGATCAAACCACCTCACACCACACATTGTCCTCAAACATCTCATTTCCAGCACATCCATCCTCCTGCGCACATCTCTATCCATAGCCCACGCCTCGCAACCATACAACATTGTTGGAACCACTATTCCCTCAAACATACCCATTTTTGCTTTCCGAGATAGTGTTCTCGACTTCCACACATTTTTCAAGGCTCCCAAAATTTTCGCCCCCTCCCCCACCCTATGATCCACTTCCGCTTCCATGGTTCCATCCGCTGACAGATCCACTCCCAGATATCTAAAACACTTCACTTCCTCCAGTTTTTCTCCATTCAAACTCACCTCCCAATTGACTTGACCCTCACCCCTACTGTACCTAATAACCTTGCTCTTATTCACATTTACTCTCAACTTTCTTCTTCCACACACTTTACCAAACTCAGTCACCAGCTTCTGCAGTTTCTCACATGAATCAGCCACCAGCGCTGTATCATCAGCGAACAACAACTGACTCACTTCCCAAGCTCTCTCATCCCCAACAGACTTCATACTTGCCCCTCTTTCCAGGACTCTTGCATTTACCTCCCTTACAACCCCATCCATAAACAAATTAAACAACCATGGAGACATCACACACCCCTGCCGCAAACCTACATTCACTGAGAACCAATCACTTTCCTCTCTTCCTACACGTACACATGCCTTACATCCTCGATAAAAACTTTTCACTGCTTCTAACAACTTGCCTCCCACACCATATATTCTTAATACCTTCCACAGAGCATCTCTATCAACTCTATCATATGCCTTCTCCAGATCCATAAATGCTACATACAAATCCATTTGCTTTTCTAAGTATTTCTCACATACATTCTTCAAAGCAAACACCTGATCCACACATCCTCTACCACTTCTGAAACCGCACTGCTCTTCCCCAATCTGATGCTCTGTACATGCCTTCACCCTCTCAATCAATACCCTCCCATATAATTTACCAGGAATACTCAACAAACTTATACCTCTGTAATTTGAGCACTCACTCTTATCCCCTTTGCCTTTGTACAATGGCACTATGCACGCATTCCGCCAATCCTCAGGCACCTCACCATGAGTCATACATACATTAAATAACCTTACCAACCAGTCAACAATACAGTCACCCCCTTTTTTAATAAATTCCACTGCAATACCATCCAAACCTGCTGCCTTGCCGGCTTTCATCTTCCGCAAAGCTTTTACTACCTCTTCTCTGTTTACCAAATCATTTTCCCTAACCCTCTCACTTTGCACACCACCTCGACCAAAACACCCTATATCTGCCACTCTGTCATCAGACACATTCAACAAACCTTCAAAATACTCATTCCATCTCCTTCTCACATCACCGCTACTTGTTATCACCTCCCCATTGTGCTGAGAGGTGCAACTGGAGGGAGGTCTGAT